>NC_134498.1:32664318-32835798 GCF_040206685.1 Ascaphus truei
CACACACACACACACACACACACACACGACAGTCACAGAAAACACACACACACACACACACACACACACACACACACACAACAAGACAGTCACAGAACACACACACAACAGGACAGTCACAGAGCACACACACAATACGACAGTCACAGAACACACACAACAGGACAGTCACAGAACACACACACACACACACACCAAGACAGTCACAGAACACACACACAATACGACAGTCACAGAACACACACAACAGGACAGTCACAGAACACACAACAGGACAGTCACAGAACACACACACACACACACACACACACACACACACACACACACACACACACACACACACACACACACACACACACACACACACACAAGAGGACAGTCACAGAACACACACACACAACAGGACAGTCACAGAACACACACAACAGGACAGTCACAGAACACACACACACACACACACACACACACACACACACACACAACATGACAGTCACAGAACACACACACACAACACGACAGTCACAGAACACACACACAACACGACAGTCACAGAACACACACACACACACACACACACAGAACAGGCCAGTCACAGAACACACACACACACACACACACACACACACACACATACACACACAGAACAGTCACAGAACAGTCACAGAACACACAGAACACACACACACAAACACAGAACAGGCCAGTCACAGAACACACACACACAGAACAGTCACAGAACACACCCCTCCCTTCACGTCTCTACTGCCCATGCTGCTTCCTTCTCCTCTGCTTGGCACACCCACAGGCTCCCTCCACCCCCAGCTGACTGGCTGCTGCTGGGTAATGCAGCCATTCAGGAGAGAGGAAACTGCCCGGCTCTCTCCTTGATGATCTGGGAGATCGGGGGAAGATTGCAGCAAACATTTGATGCTCTCAGGGATCCCCAGGGTGCTGCGGAATCCCGGCTGGGAAACACTGCTCTATACACTGATAATAAACCTGCTATGTAGTATAATGATGGTGAGTATGTATACACTGCATCATAATGAACATGCTGCACTGTATAATGATGTTGAGTATCTCTATACACTGATAATGAACACGCTGTGCTGTATAATGATGATGGGTATCTTTATACATTGGTAATTAACATGTTGCGCTGTATAATTAGGTTGAGTATCTCTATACACTGAAAATTAACACTGCGGTATAATGACACTGAGCATCTATACACTGATAATGAACATGCTGTTCTGTATAATAATACTGAGTATCTATACACTGATAATGAATATGCTGTTCTGTATAATAATACTGAGTATCTATACACTGATAATGAACATGCTGTTCTGTATAATAATACTGAGCATCTATAAACTGATAATGAACACCCTGCGCTGTATAATGACAATGAGTATCTATACACTGATAATGAACATGCTGTTCTGTATAATAATACTGAGTATCTATACACTGATAATGAACACCCTGCGCTGTATGATGATGCAGAGTATCTATACACTAATAATGAACACCCTGCGCTGTATAATGATGCAGAGTATCTATTCCGCATTTACTCCACTGTAATTTCCACTACAAGCTTTTTCCATTCATAAATCATAAGGACACACTCCCTACCATTGATTGGCTGGCTCGAGCACAGCCCACTCTCTGCTGATGTTTGATTGGTCTGCTGGTGACCAATGGGAGGGGTTTAAGGTATACACTCTATTTAAAGGATGGGTTCTGATTATAACATATGTCAGTGTGTATATAGCACATACCAGAAGGGTCAGCAGTATTACACAGGATTATTATACAGCATGGACAGGAGAGGTCAGTCACCTTCATTACTTCACTATATCCTTGATTATTATACAATGTATTACTCGTATCATAATGATCAATAATATTATTCTTTAATATCAATAATATTATACTTTGTTATTATCAATAATATTATAATTTATTATCATGAATATAACATAACTTATTATTACCATCATTGTTAATAATATTATTCTGTATTTTCATCATTAATAAGTTATTCTTTTTAACATTATTAAGAATAGTATTATACTTTATTATCATTACTATTATGTGTTATTCATTTTTACTATTATTATCAATAATATAATTATCATCAATATTACACACGTTATTATTACCATCATTACCAATAATCTTATCCCTTATCATCATTAATCGTTTGTTGTTATTGTTACAATTATGGTCATTATTATTATACTTTATTATCATCATTCTTACTATTACACAAGTTATTATTACCATGATCTTCTATATTTATAATCATTACACAAAGCATCATTATTATTAACATTATACTTTATGATTAATATTACACAATTATTATTACCACCATGATCATTATTATACAAGTTATTTATTATTATCATCACATTAATATCATTAGTCGCATCATCTTTATGACACAACCATTAGTATTATATTGTATAACTTTGATCATCATCATTATTATTACACACACTGTTATTACCATAATTAATAATATACATAATATATTAATGTTACTACAGCAGAATCACATTATTGAACATCAGTGAAGTGTTGATAAAAACAGGGGAGAAAGTGTTTAAAAGGAGACTGGGACAGGTTATTCTGCATTTACTACAGTTTGATTGTGGATACTATATTCTACAGTGTCTCATCACAGATCTTTTGGAGACATTTCTATCCTGTTAGCAATTTTGCGCCTTAGTACCATCTACTTTCTGGTGGGAATGTTTGCAGTTTCCATTATAATACATTGTATGCAAGATCGTTCCCCTTTTTTGGTGACTGTATATGTATGTATGTATATATATAGCGGACTTACTGTCTTTGACATTCATTTCCATTATATGTCATTGCTGACCTTTATATTTACCTTATTACCATTTGCCTTAAAGGTCACTATTTGTATCCAGTCATAATTTACGATTCTGTATTCATATTATGTTATTCCACAGATGGGGACTTAAGCTGAGTCTTGATATCTTGCACTATGAGTCCAGTATTCCCCCGTTCCTTTCAGGAATTGTTTAGGAGTTCCCTCCTTTTAAACACTTTCTCCCGTTTTTATTGTTCTATCAATACATGTTTCACTATCATTGCTCTGGTAAACCTGTGAGCTTCCTTTGGGAATCTTTTTTGTTGTCTTTATATTGCTCTTATCCCTGTAGCACCGCCAGTAAGCATATTTCATGCTCATATCTAGCTTGTGGGTACCGTTTATTTAGGCATGGATGCGGTATTTTCTGTGTGTGTATATATATATATATAAATCACAACAGGGGTACAATAAATGTTACTCCTAAACAATAAGAGGTGTTATTCAACACAACAAAAGTCCCAGTATATGACAAAAGATGTAGGGCAGATGGCCCAGGTGAATCTTGGAGTCTAAGCTGTTTCTGTGGAGTAAACCAATTTCCAAACAGATCTAAAAGACAAAAAGCAGAAGCTCATGCCTCATAGAGTATTATCCAGAAGTGCATGCCTCAGAGTATTATCCAGAAGCGCATGCCCCATAGAGTATTATCCAGAAGCGCATGCCCCATGGAGTATTATCCAGAAGCGCATGCCCCATAGAGTATTATCCAGAAGCGCATGCCCCATAGAGTATTATCCAGAAGCGCATGCCCCATAGAGTATTATCCAGAAGCGCATGCCCCATAAAGTATTATCCAGAAGCGCATGCCTCAGAGTATTATCCAGAAGTGCATGCCCCATAGAGTTTTATCCAGAAGCGCATGCCCCAGAGTATTATCCAGAAGCGCATGCCCCACAGAGTATTATCCAGAAGTGCATGCCCCACAGAGTACTATCCAGAAGCGCATGCCCCATAGAGTATTATCCAGAAGCGCATGCCCCATAGAGTATTATCCAGAAGTGCATGCCCCATAGAGTATTATCCAGAAGTGCATGCCCCACAGAGTATTATCCAGAAGTGCATGCCCCATAGAGTACTATCCAGAAGCGCATGCCCCATAGAGTATTATCCAGAAGCGCATGCCCCATAGAGTATTATCCAGAAGCGCATGCCCCATAGAGTATTATCCAGAAGTCCATGCCTCATAGAGTATTATCCAGAAGCGCATGCCCCATAGAGTATTATCAAGAAGCGCATGCCCCATAGAATATTATCCAGAAGCGCATGCCCCATAGAGTATTATCCAGAAGCGCATGCCCCATAAAGTATTATCCAGAAGCGCATGCCTCAGAGTATTATCCAGAAGCGCATGCCCCATAGAGTTTTATCCAGAAGCGCATGCCCCAGAGTATTATCCAGAAGCGCATGCCCCACAGAGTATTATCCAGAAGTGCATGCCCCATAGAGTATTATCCAGAAGCGCATGCCCCATAGAGTATTATCCAGAAGTGCATGCCCCATAGAGTATTATCCAGAAGTGCATGCCCCACAGAGTATTATCCAGAAGTGCATGCCCCATAGAGTACTATCCAGAAGCGCATGCCCCATAGAGTATTATCCAGAAGTGCATGCCCCATAGAGTATTATCCAGAAGTGCATGCCCCATAGAGTATTATCCAGAAGTGCATGCCCCATAGAGTATTATCCAGAAGTGCCTGCCCCATAGAGTATTATCGTTGTAATACATGTACTAGGTGGGAGTAACCTTAAAAATGCCACTCACAAACATTCGTGGTAAAATCGCAGTGTGGAAAGACCTGATAAAAGGTGGGACTCTGCTCAAAGTGGTAAAATAATAAGTGCAGATTAGCGCTAGTGTAGACAATATTATACAGTGATATAAACAGTGGAACAAAACCTGTGATACAGTTTGTGATGAAGGTAGTCCTTAAGCTGCCTGAGAGGTTGATCCGGTATCTTCCAACCAGATGAAAAGATTCGTGTAGAATGGCCTCCTATGGCGCTGAGGATGAAGAATGGAATAGAGTCTTGTGCAGTGGTTTCTTCTTATATAGAATACCTCAGAGAAGGGAACAAGAAATAAACAGAAAACACCACAATAGTGTATTACCCTTGAGACAACAATTGCCGTGGTGGACAAGATACAAAGAGCATTTATTGGTTAAAACAATTGTAACCTCAATTGATATAAAACATGTAATGAATTAATAAACAGAAGACTTTGTCTCAAGGGTAATACACTATTGTGGTGTTTTCTGTTTATTTCTTGTTCCCTTCTCTGAGGTATTCTATATAAGAAGAAACCACTGCACAAGACTCTATTCCATTCTTCATCCTCAGCGCCATAGGAGGCCATTCTACATGGGACTCTGCTCAGCTGTAATCAGAGAGCCACGCCGGAGACAAGATGGATCACCTCGCGCCGCAGCCTCAGGACGACCTCCATCGGGCTCAGTTTAGATGTAGAGAGAATGTTCCATGGGCGCAGAGGGGCTCCGGCGCCGCCGCAGGGAAAATCCTTACCCGGCATTCAGTAGCAGGTCTAGAAACCGGCAAACAGCTGAGAGAGAAGTCCCAAGTTTCGCCCACGATCGGGGGACGGGGCTAAGCACGGTGCGTCTGGATGATGTAACTGCTGGAACCTCCAATAGCAAAGGCCCTACGCGTTTCGTCGCATATTAAGCGACTTCCTCAGGGGTATATGGCCTCTGTTCCCTATCTTCGGGAACTCTATAGGACATAGGCTTCCTTGTGCATAAGAGCACAGTGTTTCTTGGGGTCGTCTGCCATGGGCGCTATCTTAGTGGGGTACTTTCCCGGACTGTAACACAATAACCAGGGACAGGTCAAATATAATTCTTACCTATACACATAAACTTATATACATATCTACAGTGAGGCTCCTCCACTCCTGACTCCCAGGTGTCCAGTATTGAACCATACTGTCCTGGACACTCTGTCCAGTAAAACATTAGAGGTAATACTGGACATGTATGTGTATACCGGTATTACCTCCCTGGACATAGTGACCTCATCGGTTTGGGGGGCCGAGGGATTTCCCCGAGCAGGGAGAGAGCAGGGCTGTTGCTAGGAGGCTGGGCAGCTTCCTACATCCTGATTGGCTGCTGCTAGGTAATGCAGCCAAACAGGAGAAGGTGACAGGAGCCTAGGGGTGGGGCCAAGGAAAGGAGGAAACAGCATGGAGCAGAGAGAGGTGAGAGGGGTGTTTGCGAGTGTATCTCTCGAGCGTCTCACACCTTTCACCATTGTGTCCAGTAATATTGGAGAAGCCACCTGGCAACCCTACTCCCAGGAACCGGACTTCCAGAACATTCTCCCAAGCATATATAACCCATCGGTCACGTTCTCTTACTAGGCAGAAAGTGGGCATGACCTGGCTTTTGCCAAGTTACCCAGGAACAGCCGTATGGCTGTTAACCCCTCACACAAACTATTTTGCTACACTTACCTATAATGTGCTGCTTCTTTCTTTGCTCTGATCCCTGGGTCTGGGTAAGGTACAACTTTATTTATTTGCTATAATGCGTGCACATGCCAATATATGGCTATGCCTGCTATAGGTGTGCCCACTGCTCTGTTGTGTATATCTATGGATATATGCGTGTGTTATTATATTGCTGTGCATGTATAATGTCTCTCTCCTTCTCCCTGTCAGGCCTCTCCTTGATCTCCCTAAAACTCTCTCTTTCTCTATCTCTCCCCACCTTCCTTCCCCCCTTTCTTAATCTCTCTCATTCCATTTCTCTTTTACTCCCTCTCCTTGTCTCTCTTTCTCACCCCATTTCTCTCTCTCCCTCTCTTACTCCCCCCCCCTCTCTGCCCCCCTCCTCTGCCCTGCATTCTATAGGATTTCCTGCCACCTGCAGTATGTATAAGTGTGGTTTTGCATTGTCTTCTCTTCACGTCCGGACTTTAACATCAACAATATCGTTACCCTACAGCTGCAGTGCCACTCATTCCTATCAGTGGCCCTTGAAAGACAGTCCTATTGAATATTGGCTGGTACTATGCTATCTTGGCTAGTGCCATGTTACAGTATATAGGCTAGTGCTACGTCATATAGGTTAGTGCTACATCATATAGGTTAGTGCTACGTCATATAGGTTAGTGCCACGTCATATAGGGTAGGGTTACGTCATATAGCTTAGTGCTACGTTATATTGGCTAGTGTCATGTTGTAATGGGCACCATCATGCTATAGTGGCTAGTGTTATATTATATTGTCCAGTATCATGTTACTGTACGTCGGCAAGTGCCTTAATATATTGGCTAGTGCCATGTAATGTAGGCTGCTGTCATTTTATTATGGCTAGTGTAATGTTATAAAGGCTAGTGCCATGTTATACAAGCCAGCATCATGCTATAGTGGCTAGTGTTATTTTATATTGTCTGCTGCTACGTTATATAGGCTAGTGTCCTGTTCTATGGGGCAGCATCATGCTTATACTGGCTAATACAATGTCATATTGGCCACTGTCACCCTGCGTTTCTGCAGTATACTGGCCCCTGCCAACCCGTATCCCCCTCACTCTTCTCTCCTCCCTGACCATTAGTGCCTCTGGGTGAGGACCTCGCTCACACTCTGCGGGAGTTTGATGATGCTCTGCAGGACTTCGAGAGGGGACCCTGTGACTATGGGGAGCGACTGGAGCAGCTGAAGAGGCGGCAACCAGGGTCATGTGACAGCGGCATCAGCGACTTAGAGAGTAAGGCAACGAGGCATTCAGGAGGAGGGTTACCATGGGTCTAAAATTGTAAGGATTTAAGGAGGCGGGTTATCATGTCTACTAGCAATGAGGTCCTCAGGAGGAGAGTTAACACGAGTCATAGCAGTGATGCACTCAGGTTACCATGAGACTTATTGCAATGAGGAGGGCTAGGTGCATTCTCTCCGTGGTCCTGGGGCTTATAATCCATTTCTTTTCTCCATTAGGTGGAAGCTCCTCTCAGGGAAGCAGCCTGAGCACCAGCGAGGAGAACCTCAACCATTCAACCACCACCCCAAGCCACCGCCCCAAGGGTGAGTAAGAATCAAACACGTCACTGTCATTAGGTCACTTTGCGCCTTCAAGGGACTGAACCTTTAACCCATTAAACACCTCACTGTCATAAGGTCACTTTGCTTCTACGTGGAACTGACCCTTTAACCCATTAAACACGTCCCTGCCAGTAGGTCACTGTAATCCAGCATGGGACTAACCCTTTCAATTAATTTTTCCTATATTTCTGTAGCAAAACTTGGTGACACGCGAGAGTTGGAGAATTTAATCGCTGACCTGGATAAGGTGCTGGAGGGTGAGTGACCTTCCTTTAAGACCCATGTTATCCCTTCATATCATTAGGGTTGCCAGGCGGCTTCTCCAAAAATACTGGACACAATGGTGAAAAGTGAAATGCGCTTGAGACCCCCCGCACACACACACACACACCCTCACCTCTCTCCGTTACCTGCTGTTTCCTCCTCTCCATGGCCCTGCCCCGAGGCTCATGGCACCTCCTTCTGATTGGCTGCATTACCCAGCAGCAGCCAATCAGAATAGAGGAAGCTGCCCAGCCCCCTAGCAACCGCCGTGCTCTCTCCCTGCTCGGAAAAATCTGGCACCTCAAGCCTTTCAGGTCACTATATCCAGAGAGGTAATACTGGTACACACATACATGTCCAGTATTACCCCTAACTTTTTACTGGACAGAGTGCCCAAATACAGGACAGCCCAGTTCAATAACAGACACCTGTCAACCCCACAGTACATATTATACATTAAAAATAATCTGGCATAAACACATGTTTATTTATTTAACCATTTGTAAAATGTTTTACAAACTATTTTGATTTTAACTCCTCCAAATATATTCCTCCTATAAGAAATCCCATCACCGTCCCTTTTTTACCCTAATCCCAAACTAGAGAGTCCCCCTACATTAGATATGAACCTGTGTTACCCTGTCCCTTATAGCTAGTGGTTATATGGGAATTAGATTGTAAGCTCCTCGGAGCAGGGACTCCTCTTCCTTAATGTTACTTTTATGTCTGAAGCACTTATTCCCATGATCTGTTATTTATATTATCTGTTATTTATTTGATTACCCCATGTATTACTACTGTGAAGCGCTATGTACATTAATGGTGCTATATAAATAAAGACATCCAATACAAATAGTGTTATTCCCCTAACAGCTTGACATAGGATTTTCCCTTGTAGGGCCAATGTGATACAGAGAATAATCTTCCTTCCCTTTTATTCTCCTGTAGATCTGTGAAAAGAGAAGTCGTAATTACTGAACGAAAGCAACACATCCTGTTTATTCTCTGACCTAACATAAGTTCCTGTTATGCTTCCTACACACCGCACTGTATAATGATGCTGAGTCTCTAAGGCTAATAATAAACACGCTATATAATGATCCCGGATAATTCTAGAGATATACTTGCAGCCTCTGGAAGTTGGAATAAATCTGTATTTTTATTGTATATATTGTATCATAATAATGCATATAACATTTTATACAGATATATATATATCTCTATCTACTAAAAAAATAAAGCTTATGCTTCATAGCTAAATTGTGTCTGCATTTGTCCTGAATCATGTGTGTGCGTATATATATATATATATATATATATATATATATATATATATATATAATCTATATCTATATATCTATCAAGAGAAATTAGCCATGTGTAGTGCCAATGTGGCTGCAGCAAAGCCATCAGAGATTTATTCAAAGTTCTACCGCCTGCGATTTTATCGCAATCTGAGCTGCACAGGGGGACCAGCCTCTCCCTGCACAGAGAGACCTGCCTCTCCCTGCACAGAGACCTGCCTCTCCCTGCACAGAGACCTGCCCCTCCCTGCACAGAGAGACCTGCCTCTCCCTGCACAGAGACCTGCCTCTCCCTGCACAGAGACCTGCCTCTCCCTGCACAGAGACCTGCCTCTCCCTGCACAGAGACCCGCCTCTCCCGGCACAGAGAGACCCGCCTCTCCCTGCACAGGGGGACCCGCCCCTCCCGGCACAGATAGACCCGCCTCTCCCTGCACAGAGACCTGCCTCTCCCTGCACAGAGAGACCCGCCTCTCCCGGCACAGAGAGACCCGCCTCTCCCTGCACAGAGACCTGCCTCTCCCTGCACAGAGAGACCCGCCTCTCCCTGCACAGCTCTCGCAGGCGATCTCCCTGCACAGAGAGACCAGCCTCTCCCTGCACAGAGACCCGCCTCTCCCTGCACAGAGACCTGCCTCTCCCTGCACAGAGAGACCCGCCTCTCCCTGTACAGCTCTCGCAGGCGATCTCCATCCACAGAGACCCGCCTCTCCCTGCACAGCGACCCGCCTCTCCCTGCACAGAGACCCGCCTCTCCCTGCACAGCGACCCGCCTCTCCCTGCACAGCGACCCGCCTCTCCCTGCACAGCGACCCGCCTCTCCCTGCACAGCGACCCGCCTCTCCCTGCACAGCGACCCGCCTCACCCTGCACAGCGACCCGCCTCACCCTGCACAGCGACCCGCCTCTCCCTGCACAGCGACCCGCCTCTCCCTGCACAGCGACCCGCCTCTCCCTGCACAGCGACCCGCCTCTCCCTGCACAGCGACCCGCCTCTCCCTGCACAGCGACCCGCCTCTCCCTGCACAGCGACCCGCCTCTCCCTGCACAGCGACCCGCCTCACCCTGCACAGCGACCCGCCTCACCCTGCACAGAGACCCGCCTCTCCCTGCACAGAGACCCGCCTCTCCCTGCACAGCGACCCGCCTCTCCCTGCACAGCGACCCGCCTCTCCCTGCACAGCGACCCGCCTCTCCCTGCACAGCGACCCGCCTCACCCTGCACAGCGACCCGCCTCTCCCTGCACAGCGACCCGCCTCTCCCTGCACAGCGACCCGCCTCTCCCTGCACAGCTCTCGCAGGCGATCTCCCTGCACAGAGAGAGCCGCCTCTCCCTGCACAGAGACCCGCCTCTCCCTACACAGCTCTCGCAGGCGATCTCCCTGCACAGAGACCCGCCTCTCCCTGCACAGCTCTCGCAGGCGATCTCCATCCACAGAGACCCGCCTCTCCCTGCACAGCGACCCGCCTCTCCCTGCACAGAGACCCGCCTCTCCCTGCACAGAGACCCGCCTCTCCCTGCACAGCGACCCGCCTCTCCCTGCACAGCGACCCGCCTCTCCCTGCACAGAGACCCGCCTCTCCCTGCACAGCGACCCGCCTCTCCCTGCACAGCGACCCGCCTCTCCCTGCACAGCGACCCGCCTCTCCCTGCACAGCGACCCGCCTCTCCCTGCACAGCGACCCGCCTCACCCTGCACAGCGACCCGCCTCTCCCTGCACAGCTCTCGCAGGCGATCTCCCTGCACAGAGAGAGCCGCCTCTCCCTGCACAGAGACCCGCCTCTCCCTGCACAGCTCTCGCAGGCGATCTCCCTGCACAGAGACCCGCCTCTCCCTGCACAGCTCTCGCAGGCGATCTCCCTGCACAGAGATGCGCCTCTCCCTGCACAGCTCTCGCAGGCGATCTCCCTGCACAGAGAAAGCCGCCTCTCCCTGCACAGAGAGACCCGCCTCACCCTGCACAGCGACCCGCCTCTCCCTGCACAGAGAGAGCCGCCTCTCCCTGCACAGAGACCCGCCTCACCCTGCACAGCGACCCGCCTCTCCCTGCACAGCTCTCGCAGGCAATCTCCCTGCACAGAGAGCCGCCTCTACCTGCACAGAGAGACCCGCCTCACCCTGCACAGCGACCCGCCTCTCCCTGCACAGCTCTCGCAGGCGATCTCCCTGCACAGAGAGAGCCACCTCTCCCTGCACAGAGACCCGCCTCTCCCTGCACAGGGACCCGCCTTTCCCTGCACAGCGACCCGCCTCACCCTGCACAGCTCTCGCAGGTGATCTCCCTGCACAGAGAGACCCGCCTCTCCCTGCACAGCTCTCGCAGGCGATTGCAGTGTTTTTATTTACATTTGAATAAATCAGACAACTCGCTGAAGCAGGTAAGAATGGGGCCTCCATATGAATCTCAGCAAGACCAAAGTGATGGTCAACAAATGTGTCATGAAGCAGAAGAAGTTACAAACGACAGTATGTCTACTTTGGCCGGCAGGTATCAATGGGTGGGGACCTTTCGATTGAAATCAATAGGAGAATGAAGATGGGTTTGAGCACATTTGGAAGAAACAAGACAATTTTTCAGGGGAACCTTCCATGGCGCCTCAAAAGGAAAGTTTTTGACCAGTGTATTCTGCCGCGTATGGATGAGAAACTTGGACACTAAATGCGAAGATAATTCAGAAGTATGGAGAGATGCATGCTGGGTATTACCCGAAGAGACAGGAAGAATGAATCGGTTCGAAAGCAAAGAAACATCGGTGACCTCACAAGGGTGAATAAAAATGGTGGGGGGGCCACACATCGCAAGAAGAAATGGCCACTGTTGGACAAGAGTCTCTCTCTACCTAAACTTAATAAACGTGTTTACTGCTGCAGTCCCTCCTCAATCCAAAGTTATCTAATGGCAGTGAAACATTTAAGAGGTCAGTCCATCCTAGGGCCAAAGTGTACTAATGGCAGTGACATGCCTTTTTAAAAAATATATATTTCTTATTGCAAGTGAACATAGTAGAAAACAGGTGTTGACACATATTCACAGTTATATCACATCAGTATTATAGATACACATATAAAAAGGAAAATACAACTAATATATGGCCAATACAGATTCCAAATGCAGAATAAATGTCACAGTAACCTTCCTTCTTCTATAGAAGATCAACAAACTGTATATCTTGGCCAAACATCTTTATTCACTCAATTATTTTTAACCCTTCTTTCCTAATCAGGTTGTATACAACAGTTCAACAGCAAGTTTTCAACTCCCCCTCTTCTCCATTTGGCGAAAGACAAAAAACTCAAATAAAAACTGCGCCGGGGGGGAGGAACGGCAGACTTCAATCACTTTATGTCCGTCCATAACCTTCCAGTTACCGGCAAAATCTCTGTCTTGGTCCCTATAACAGATTCAGTTTTTTTGCCCGGTTCCTCTCTCAATAACGCAGCTGACCCCCATTCAGAGTATTTAAACGGAGCCATGACTTCATTAAAGACCGCTGGAGGTAAATTGTTCAAATATGGTTTCCACTGGGGTATATATTTCCCAGCTCTGATATCGGAAAATGTATCAACCATTTCAGTGACCGTGATATGAAAAAGAAAGGATTCTAATTGATTGACACTTGGTGGAAACGGCTTCAGCCAATTCACCAATATCAGTTTGTGAGCAGCCAACGTGATCATCCCCGCCAGTCTGGCAGGGTATCGTCTGGGTGCCCCAGTCCCCCACCCACCCAAACAGCAGCACCCTATAGTCCAAAGGCAACGTTAAATTAAGCAACCTATTCAAATAATTTAACATTTTGTTACAGAATCTCCTGAGCTTTCCACAGTACCACAGACATAGTTACATAGTAGATGAAGTTGAAAATAGTTCAACCTACGCTAAATTTAGACGACAGATACGTTATCCTATATCCGCACTTACAGTATTTTGATTCAGAGGAAGGCAAACACAAAACCCCAGTGACATATCATCCAATGATATCTCATAAGGGGAAAAATACATACCTTCCTTGGTCCAAATATTGTCAATCAGATTACTCCCTGGATCAACCTCCTTCCCATGTTTACTTATTAGGTATATCCCTGTATACCTTTCCTTTCTAAAAAGGTGTCCAACATTTTTTTGAACATATATATTGTATCTGCCATCACAGTTTCCATGGGTAATGAATTCCACACTGTACCTGCTCTTACTGTTGCAACACGTGTTCCCACCCCCTCTGGGAGATTTCACTGTTACCTGTACTCTCGTTGTGCTATAACTGAGGATTACAGAATTGCCGAGTGTCTGCCGATGGTAGTGGGGAAGACAGGACAGGCTTTTGGATATAGAGCTCTCATCTCGTTCTGGGTGCAGCGCCTCCATTCCCAGCAAGCCCCATCAGAGCGGGGTGCAGTCCCTGCAGGAAAACCATCTTGCACTCCCTCTTATAAACTGCAGTTACAGGCAGGAGTATAAAAAGCAGCAACTGGTCTTTAATGAGTGCAGCCGTACACATCAACAATGCCTTTTCTTCTAGTCCCTGGACACAACCCCCAGAGCTTGAGGCCCCAAAGGTCTATCCCTGACTCCCATGCTCCCAGGTGGAGTATGGGGTAGTTATTCCCACTCCCCTGCAGGAGGAATCTCTCTCTCTCTTCCCGGAGGAAGGAGAACTCTCTAAATTTGGATCTGCAGCCCCTTTTGTACCCAGGGGAGAGTCCTAGGTCTGAGCCCCTGATAGAGCAGAACCCAGGCCTTAGGCCCACCCCCTGTCACTCAAGGGAGTTGTTTACTGCTGCAGTAGCAAGGGCATAGATATGAACCTAACATTGCATGCGCTGGTACCAGGGCTTAGGTGTTAGGTAGAGCAGATTAGTAGCCAATGGGATACATGGCTACACAGTAAAGAACCCTTTCCTTTGTTACTGGTGAAATCTCCTTTACTCCAACCTTAAGGTATGACCCCGAGTCCTTTGCACTGCCTTTGGGATGAATTGAAAGCTCCTTGTATTGTCCCCGAATATATTTGTATATAGTTATCACATCCCCACCGTGAGCAATGGTAGCGTCCGTGCACCCACACTTCATACAGACTGCCTCCGTGTCAGTTTGAAATTTCTTTAGTTGTTTGGGAACCAGGAAGAAACTTTTTTTCAATTTGACATGTTTAAGGGGTCAGTCCCTCCTAGGACCAAAGTGTACTAATGTCGGTGACATGTTTAAGGGGTCAGTCCCTCGTAGAATGAGAGTGACACCAATTGGACAGCTACAAGTATTTTTAAATAATTGTTTTAAAGTTGTAACATTCGCATGGTGAACAAAAGCTTTGGAGGTTTTTTGCACTTCTGGTGACCGCACCGTTTGTCAGTCTTCAGCGCCACAAGTAAATAATTTCTCCGTTTCCCAGGTAATTTTGAAGCCGTCATTAGACCGACAATGGAATTCAGTGTTCCCGGAGAAATGCAAAGTATATGAATGGACTGGAGGAGAAGCGCTGATAATGTCACTGTCTGTGTAATGGGTGAGCCCATTGGGAATCCAAGCTCTCCTTGAAAAAGTCACTTAACATTCCTATGTCTCAGGCACTAAAATTAGATTGTAAATTCTATGGGGCAGAGACTCATTGTGCTGCATGCTATTATTTTATTATTTATCACAGGGGTTTTCTGAGAGCCTGGAGGTGGCCGAGGTCAGATGTCCTCGTCACACGACATTTCCTGCCTCTTTCTGATCCATCCTGTGACATCCGTGTTCTCAGAATGTGACCGTTGTTACAGAGCACACAGGATTAGGGCGGGGTTTCTGGGTGAGCGTGTTCGGGGCATCATGCTTCTGCGAAATGGAACGTTGAGCAGTGACACAGAGAGGAGCTATAGGGCATGGAGTTCGTCCCTTCCACCGCACGGTGACACAGAGAGAAGGGAGCTATAGGGCATTGAGTCTGTCCCTCCCCCCGCAGGGTGACACAGATAGAAGGGGCTATAGGACATTGAGTCTGTCCCTCCCCCTGCAGGGTGACACAGAGAGAAGGGGCTATAGGGCATTGAGTCTGTCCCTCCCCCCGCAGGGTGACACAGATAGAAGGGGCTATAGGACATTGAGTCTGTCCCTCCCCCCGCAGGGTGACACAGAGAGAAGGGGCTATAGGGCATTGAGTCTGTCCCTCCCACCGCAGGGTGACACAGTGACAAAGACAGAAGGGAGATATAGGGCATTGTGTCTGTCCCTCCAACCGCAGGGTGACACATACAGAAGGGAGCTTTGGGAAATGGAGCCTGTCCCTTCCCCTGCAGGGTGACACTGTGACACAGACAGAGGGGGGCTATGTGACATGGAAACTATCCTTCACCCTGCATTGGAAGGGAAACATGACCTATGTCACCTCATTCAGTTCCACTTACTCGGCCAATTTTTGATAAGTGTCACTGCAGCTACTCTGTAGGTGTCACTCCTCTGACAGGGGGGCTCAGTTATAAAGGTGTGTGACAACCCACAAGGCATATGACAATTACAGAAGCCTAGAGGAATGCCACCCCTCCCACTATCACCTTCCTGTCCCCTCACCACTGCCACTTCCACGCATTGTCTGGGCTCAGCCTGTTGTGTCTTCACAATGACAATGGCTCTGAGCTTGTCCCTACGGGTGCCTCATCGCCTATACAGCAAGGAGGAGGACATGAACTATGAGGTCCTAGAGGTCTGTATATGTAGCCCATGTTAACCTATAGCCGCCAGGATCTGCACTCTTAGGCGTGTAATATAGTCCTCGCTGTTGCGCATGCGGGTGCGCGCCCGGCGTTGCGCGTGCACGTTTAGTTGCTAGGGTGCAAGCGGTGACGCGCACGGTTAGGGGGGCGAGACTCTGACCTCACAGCGTTAGGCCGCGCTGTGATTGGTTCGCGGCGTGGCAGCAGCTCGAAAATACAATTTTATTGTATTTTCCCTGGTCTGCCGCGCCACCGCTCACGGCCGCGCGCGCGTCTGAAGTATAGCAACTGCAGGCTCATAACCTGCAATAACTGACGCGCGCGCACGTTAGCGCATGGACGACATTACACGCCTTAGAAGTGCAAGACTGTGTATCTTTAACGCATGTATCTCGATGTATCCTAGAGGTGTCAGGCTCTGTATCTGAGCTCTATGTAGTCCTAGAGGTGTCAGGCTCTGTATCTGAGCTCTATGTAGTCCTAGAGGTGTCAGGCTTTGTATCTTTAACACGTAGTTGCAGAGGTTAAGGAAGGTAAATAATAAAAGGCAGTGCTAATAAAAATATGAATTGAATACAAGTGTTAAAACAAATGGTTAAAGTGACAGCAGGCTAATAGAATACAGACAGACAGATATACTCAGCTGGCGCGTCACAGATAATTCCCCCTCCACTTAGGGTAAAAATAAAGTCCAAATAAGTTCCAAATTCGTGTGCTCCTCGCTGATGTGAACGACAAACAGACAAACTCACATTTAACACAGAAAAAGGGGACATAAAATGAAAAAGGGACAAGAAGAAAAAAAAAAAGAGGGTCAATATCGCAAAATATCCAAGTATAAGATATATTTGCATAAATGGTTACAGAGTTACAAAGTAGATGAGGTTGAAAAAGGACGTGCGTCCATCCAGTTCAACCTATGCTAAATTTAGACGACACATACTTTATCCTATATCCGTACTTACAGTATATTGATCCAGAGGAAGGCAAACAAAAAACCCCAGTGACATATCATCCAATTATATCTCATGAGAGAAAAAATAATTCCTTCCTGACTCAAAATAATGGCAATTAGATTACTCCCTGGATCAACATCCTTCCCATGTTTTCTTATTTGGTATAAGCTCCTTGTACTTTCCCCGAATATGTTTGTATATAAGTAAATACAAAGAGGAAGAACCCAGTAGAAGCATTCCCTACCCGATTTGAATGTTACTGAATGAATTAAAATAAATGTTTAATGATCATCAGATTAAAAAATTGGGGGTTAAAATCCAAGGATTGGACACACACAGTATAATCCTATTTCGAGTGCTTAAGGCACTCTGGATAATATACAGATTGGAACAATTGAGTGAAATTAGATCAGTGTTCCAGAGGGAGCCGAGGCACAGCTTACCCATGTCAGGTGTTTCTGGAGACAGCAGGGATAGGACGAGAGTAAGAGATATGGACGGCCTGTACAGATAATGTAGCCACTAGTGATAATATGATACGGGCTACAGACGTGTTTATGTGCCTTGGGAATCCCGTAAGGATAGCCTATGAGGGCACCACACTGTACCAGTACCGTCCAAGTACTGGTAAAAGGCAAATTGGTGAATGTGCAGACCTGCCAATGCTAAATAGCTACCACTAGTATACCAACAGCACTAGGGTGTTGCAGTGAATTAATAGCATAACTGTACCAACATGGCGGTGTGGCTAATGAGTATGCCTATGCCCATATTATGGAATGGGCTCAACCGCCAGGTACTGTGCTAAAGCTAATTGTAGCAAGGGTACCTAAGGATAAAGCACTCTGGGTAAGTCCCTGTTATAGTGTGCGAGCGCTGGGTCTGGCAGCTGCTCGCTGTGCGAGACTGGAGGCTGCCACGTCATTTCAGCCTTGAGAAAGCGTTTGACGCGAAACGCGCACGTCGGCTCTCCACACGTGCATGCGTGCCAGACCCAGCGCTCGCACCCTATCTACATGAGCAGGAGTAGGTGAGGATGAGTCTGTTTTAGATAATATCTCTGCTCTGCACGGTTGAGTCCATTTATCAATATGGACACGGGCATACATACTGCCACACCGATGCATTGCAATTGATATACATTCGTGACTGTGTACTATTACAGGGACTTACCCAGAGTGCTTTATCCTTAGGTACCCTTGCTACAATTAGCTTTAGCACAGTACCTGGCGGTTGAGCCCATTCCATAATATTGTGTTTGGGTGCGCAAACGCTGTGACGCGTACACTTGCCGTTACACATTCACATGGCCGAGCGCATCCAATGGCAGGGCAGATATGCCCCGTCACGGCCGCGCTCCGTGTTATGGCCCTGCCCCCCTCGCTCTCCCTAGATCTCCCCCTACAGACCGCCGATCACGGTTGTAGTCTCTGCACGCAGCACCATGCCGCCAGGCACGCGCGCAGCAGGGAGGACTGGGGCCTTAGCCTAAGCCTGCTGTCTACAAGCGCTCCTAAATCCTTCTCCATCAAGGATTCCCCTAATTTATCCCCATTTAATTTGTAAGTCGCCTGCTTATTTTTGCTTCCCAAATGCATAACCTTACATTTATCTGTATTAAACCTCATCTGCCATTTACCTGCCCACGTTTCCAGTCTCTCCAAGTCCTTCCGGAGAGAAATTACATCCTGCTCTGATTCTATTACCTTACACAATTTAGTATCATCAGCAAAGATGGAGACTTTGCTCTCTATGCCAACCTCAAGGTCACGGATTCAATGGATTTGTTTTGGAGCGACGTCGCGTTGCCAGGCACTATAAGAGCAGCCTTACACTCCTGCTGCAAACTGTGTCTGTGTCTCACAGATCACCGGTCATCCTGCCATAAAGCAAAAACAAGGCAGCCATCTTGCTGATGGAATGAATGGAAATGTATTTCGACGTTTGCAGCAAACAGGTCTAATCGCCTGCCTCCACACTACAAGAGACAGTAGTATATCACACACAGACAGTAGTATATCACACACACACACACACACATATATATATAGTACTCCTACTTTTTATATTAAATTGTTACACTTTTATACGCTTTCTTTTGCGTTTTTCTAGATACTATCGGGCTGTTGTTCTCCCTGTAAACTGCCTAAGCCACGTCCATGCCGAGCACGTCTGGTGCGATCAAAAACATTGAGGTCTATGGGAATGTCCACAGTGCGCGCACGTGAGCATCGGCGCGACTGTTTTTTCCGTGAGACAACGGTTTTTGTCTGTCTCGTGATGGCCGGGTCACGTGAGCGGTTCGCCCAATGTGGGCGAACCAGCTGTGATATCATCGGCCACGCCTCTGATGCGCCTCCCCATCGTGAGGATCTGTAGTCCATAGATCGCTCGGCTGACAGGCGCACACGGGGCCATGCGCTCCTTCGCGCGCGCCTGCACCATGGACTCGGCCGAAGTCTCCTGCTTTTATTGCTATCACCCGAGGCTCCTCCAGGAGGACACTCGTTACCCCTTGTCCCTTGAGCTTGTATTATACTTGTATTATACTAAGAGCGTGCGCGCGCTCAGCAATGAAAAATACCGGTCTCCCTATGACAGGGTATCCAGTGCCGACGCGCGCGCACAGCAGACAGCTTTGGCGCGCGCACAGCAGACAGCTTTGGCGTGCGCACAGCAGACAGCTTTGGCGCGGCAGCTGTGTGGAAATACAAAGAAATGTGTATTTTCGAGCGACTGCCGTGCCACGTGACACTGTGAGCCAATCACAGTGAGGCCTACCCTTGTGATGTCATGGCCACGCCTCCTAGTCACCCCTGTGCACGCGCAATAATACAAGCCTTATACCACCGTCTTATTGGGTATACCTACAGTATGAGATTTATATATTGGGACTCATTCTTCTTCTATAAATATGTTATGGGACTAATTATATTCACTCAGTATACTGTATGCACGGTTCACTTTATATCTGACACCACATATTTTAGGATATCCATAGAACACATTGTTACACTTTTTAGACATTGAATCACTTTATTGTTTCACTTTCACAATCATTTTATATTGGCGCTACTCTTTTGTATATATCAGTGGTCGACAAATCACCAAAAAATCTACTCGCCGAACAAAAAAAATCTACTCGCCACCTAGTACCACACGTGTGCTGCCTGGGCCAATAGGAGCTCGCCACGATGTTAAATCCCCTCGCCCGGGGCGTGCAAATGTATAGGTTTGTCGAACACGGTCTATATATATATATATAAAATCAAAGACTTCTTTAAGAACAAAATGAAATCTGCCCCCAATATCCCGTTGTAATTAAAATGTACATTAGACCCAAATCAATACAAACTCATCTATATCCACTTTCCAACGACTCAGCGCTAGTGACATCAGACACCTGTACAGTAATCCCCTTAGAGTAAACCCAAATCGCAATGCAGCAGAAAAACGCCATTAAAACTCTGTCTAACAGCAAACAGGTTCTCGTCTGCCTTGCAGCTGCAGGGGGAGCTGGCGTTGTACTAACGACGCAGATTACAATGTGGAGATTTTACAACAACTCAGAGACATGAACAGTTATACATGTCTCACACGCTCCCTACTATGCAATTCCAAACAAGAAACTCACAGTATTCTTAATATGGGCCCAAGCAATAATTGGTTAGATGAAGTTACACATACATTTATGGCTCAGGAAGACCGACCATATATACCAAAATGAGACAAGCGACCGGTTACTCCTCCTGGGAGGTCCAACATATCAGCGAGAGATTCCCTGTGCCGTCCCGTCTCACAGTACGTGACTTCTTACTCCCGCCATGTATCATCTCTCTCCAGAGCTACTGCACCTTGAGGGCATTATTACTTCCCTTTGTTTATTAAAAGTTCGGAGACATATTCCCCCTGGGGCATTACTGGTGACCACGGAAGTCTCCAGCCTCCGTACCTGCTCCCCACATGATGCAGATATGCAGGTCCTCCTGTTGTCCTTTTCATGCTATTGATCCCCATTATCTTACACAAAAAAAAAACGACTTTCAATTTTAAACTAATTTTTATCTACAGATGTCAGGAACCGTGATGGGTTCTAATAATGTTCCCGCTTATACCTGTACCAAGGGTAGCCAACTCCAGTCCTCAACAGCTACCAACAGGTCAGGTTTTCAGGATATCCCTGCTTCAGCACAGGTGGCTTATTTAGTGGCTCAGTCGAAGACTGCGCCACCTGTGCTGAAACAATGATATCCTAAAAACCTGACCTGTTGGTAGCTCTTCAGGACTGGCGTTGGCTTCACCTGGCCTATACGCATGGGTATGAATGGATCAACATTCTGCCGGACTCTCGATTCCCTAAATACTATATATCGTGTTATTGTCGCTACATAGAGAACCTTTTGTTACGTTTGACAGGCACCTGGGACGGGATAGGAACTTTCCATGATGCTCTTAACGCACGACCTTTACCGATCAGACGTCCCTTGATACACGACAGCAGCACGATTCACTACCTTGATGTATGCATAACCATGCCAGAGGGATATCTCTCTCCCTCTCTCTGTATAAGGACACTCGTCTTCACGCCAGCATCTTCCGCCCCTCAAGAAGGGTTTACCTTTCTCACAAATGGATCATCAGTGACCGTGACACCAGGTTGAAACACAGAGGCATGGGGGAAAGAGTTATCCAAAGAGGCCACGGACGTCTTGAGATTGAGAACAGTATGAAGAAAGCATTGAGCACTGATAGGAGAGACCTATTACCTATGGCTACTACCATGACGGTGACACATTCTGACTGCAATATTATTGCCAATCAGTATAGCCTTATTTCAATGACCCTTTAAAAAAAAAAAAAACTATATGTAAACTTTGGCATATAGTCTCCACTGACGACACACTGGATCAGTCTTTTAAGAATAAGCCTAGTTTTGGGCATAACAGAGGTAAAAATGTAAGGGATCTTCTGGTGTTTGCGTACCCGGTTACTAAATATGCTGCACAAACTCGCACAGATTTCCTTGGTAAACCTGGATGTTACCAGGGTCAATGATGTGAGACTTGCAACAGCTTGATTCTTGGGGCAACTTTTGCTCATACCCCATACTGGCAAGTGTTATTATAAGGTTCGACTTAGACTTACGTGCACAACCACACATGTGGTTTATTTGATAAGGTGCCCCTGTGGCCTTTACTGTATATAGGCAAGGCGCAGACAGTTGAAAGAAAGAATGGTGGAACACAGATCAAGCATTCGGTTTGCCATGAGCACCAGCCAGACAGACCTACCAGCGACCAAACTCTTCTTAACAGCTGGTCACCAACTTTCTCAGATGTGTGCCATTTCATCAAGTCATGAAGCCTCCCTGTTGGGGCAACCATGGGCAACTTTTGCTCCGCAGGGAATGCCCCTGGATCCATGAACTCAACATGGTCCAGCCTAAAGGTTCGAACATCAACTTGACATTATCATGCTTTCTCAATACTTGCGGACCTTGATGTTCACTAATCCTGGCACCTACTGTACATATGGGGTTGGGATCGGAGCTCCCGGGTGGGTGCCACCTTAGGAACCGTAGGATCAACTGATCTAGTCATTAAGGTTATACTCGATTACTGTTTTCTGTGATCCAGTCCCTTATACCTGTATAGGGGGATAGGTTCCTATATGCAACTGGGTGCCACCCCAGGAACCGCAGAAAAGATATGATATGTATGAACTCCACACATACATATAGTCATTATGGCATGCTGACATTTTGTCTCTGGATTAGATTTGGGACGCATTTAATATATTTCAGAGCAACTTTGCGTGACACTGCACCAGCTGCGGTATGTCTCCTTAGATACAGTATGTGCTTATGGATAAAGTGGTGACAATGCCTCACTCTGCATAGGGTGTCTCCGTGCCGGCACTAACTGCTCTTTTGTCTTAAACACGTGTCTAGGCGTCTTACACAACCAATTTGGGTCTCAGCTGACCTTCTGTATTTCAGTTCCTGGAGTCTGCTGAAGTCCTGTGAACAGGTCGGCAATGAATTTGTATAACCCCACATGCGGAGGGGTCCAATTGATCTCACTATATCTGTGCCACTGGGTGAAACCATAGCCTTTGCAGCACAGTGAATATATATTCTGTATTACTCAATATTGCACACTTGGCGGCCATCTTTTTTGCTACCCAGAGCTATATCGAAAACAAGGACTTTACTTTATGTACAAATCCCCATAGACTGTGCTCTCAATTGGCTCTGGAACCTCTATCAGATGTTCTCCATATTGTATCATATGCGTGTTCTGTTTAATTTGATTAATTTGTTATGCTTTATTTACTATGTTACATTATCCATTCTGTATCTCGTCAATATGTTATTGCTTGGGTCTTCCATGCGAGCGTTGCTGCAATATGTGGCTTATTTTGAAGTATTGTCGCTCGGCAGAGTTCTGCTTGCTTTTATTTGTAATATTGTGGATATGTTTAATTTCCGACACCCATGGGAGTTTTGTTTCCTGTCTGTCATCACAGGATTTACATATGGTTTGCGCAATGTTTCACAGCAGGTGAGGGCTTAAAAGGTTCTTCTTCACTATGTTGCTGTGCTTTTTGAGAAAGGCTCCATTGGGAGACGAACTGTCAAAATAATTTCTCATTGTCAGTGCCTGCCTGGTTTGCTTTATGTTACATACCTGCCAGGTATGCCAGGCAGCCTGCACCCTAAATGTAACATGATTACTTTGGTTTGGGGTGTGCCCTGCATCTGTATATTTACATAATACATATATACACACAGTTCTTGTATCTATTTGGGTTGGACATATCCCTGCAGAGTGTGTGTTATATATATATATATATATATATATATATATATATATATATATATATATAAATAAAATAAATTTCTGGCTCCAGTAAGACCAGCTGTATCTATTAGGCTGAGTCCCTGCTTGAGCGCGCTGGAAAGTATAATTTTTTGTTTACCTAAGCGCCGAGCGTGTGTGCCCGCACACGAGTGCCGCGCGCACACAGCACGAGCGGGGACTTATATAGATATATGTATGTAAGTAACCGCCGCCCGCTCAGCGCTAGCGGGGACGCAGCCTTACACAGAATGTCTTGTGTGGTAAGCTGCTCAGGTTATGGGACTTCCATAGTGATTGCTTAGAAGTACTGTTCCTCTGCCTAGCATTATATATATATATATATATATATATATATATATATATATATATATAGTGACTCACAGGTTTCCCCTGTATTGATGTACGTGCACTGCGTTTCCATGGTGACCCATAATCACAGGGCCTGCTGGTTGCCATGGTTACTTCTGTGGTACCCGTGGGGAGTTAGAAATGACAGAGACCTTAACTGTATTTGTGTGTATAATATGTGTGTGTGTGTGTGTGTGTGTGTGTGTGTGTGTGTGTGTGTGTGTGTGTGTATACACACACACACACACACACACTTTTTATATAAACACTGTCAGTTTGTGTGTGTGTGTGTATATATATATATATATACCTACACACTGTGTGTGTACACTTATATTTTGTGTGTGTATTTATATGTAATATAAATAACACACACACAAACACACACACACACACGCGTTTTAAGTTATAGTGGGTGGAAAAGCAACAAGAAACCTCCACCGTATTGCATATAGCACACATGTCTTAGGCAGGTCTGCAACCCCGCCTTTCATCATTATCACATAACATACAGTGTTTCCACTGCAGCAAGGGATTCTGGGAAATGACATGCAAATGAGCACACAATGTGTCACCTTTTGCCTGAAAATCCATTGTTACATGGAGCCCATATAAGCTAACGCTCGCTGTTAGCACAGATTAAAGCACAGCATGGGAATCAGATGCAAAGCCAGAGAAACCATTCACATTCATTGGTTCACATTCACACAGTGTGTGTGTGTATGTGTATGTTTATGTGTATGTTTATGTGTGTGTGTGTGTGTGTGTGTGTGTGTGTGTGTGTGTGTGTGTGTGTGTATATATATATTATATTTAAAAAAAAATGAAAAGCATGCATGTGTGATAATGTAAAAATATATAATACAAATATAATGTTCCAACCAAAACTCAATCACATGGTGAAAATGTTAAATTAGCATGATAGGTATAACTGGTAACAATGTTACTGGACATCCCATCATCTCTTTACAGGAGACTGTCAAATTCTGGTGATAAACGACTGCTTCCAAATGCCTCAAACGTCTAGCAACAATATTGCAACATCCCGGTTTTAGGGGTAATGGAAGAATTGGCATCAGCTATCAACCAGTCTTTTTGTGACTAGTAAAACCGATAAAAGTCCTGATGAGAAATAACTTCCGGTAATCTCCAGGGACCCGTAGTCCGCTTGAGAACGCTCAGCCATGACTTAGTGTCTGTGAATTTCCGCACACCCAATGTGTCACATGGTGTAACGTGACGTAGCCCTACGCGTTTCATCGCTATTGAAGCGACTTCCTCAGGGCATGGTTATTGTATATGTGTGTGTACATGTATGAGAAAGCGCTCTGTGTAGCTTGAAACGCGTTGGTAGGGCAATGCCTTGCTATTTTTTCTATCTTGACCAATAATCATTTTATGGAAAACGCACTTTCCTCCTAATTATCTCTTTTTGGACATCCCTGGTTGTGCTCTGTTATTTTCTTATCATCTTGTATCCTGTCCTCAGAGGCAAACTGATTGGAATAGCGGCAAACAGAAAAAAAGCGAGACAAGCTAAAATAGACACGTTGAACATAATAACTACTAAGCTAGAGCAATCGCACAAAAACAACCCTTCCAAAAAACTTTTGAGGGGGCTGGCGACCTGCAGGGGGGAACTTAAACCTTGTCTGACCGAGGCGGCAGAAAAAACGATGACGTGGACCAAACAAAGATATTTCGCGAAGGCTAATAAGCCGGACTCTATGCTGGGATATCGCTTTAGGCTGCGTCCATAGGACTGCAGCCGTGCGGAGGCTGAGGGAAAGCAGGTGCTTTCCCTGGCCTTGGTCCGCGTGCCGACAGGGGGCGTGTCGGGGGCCTGTGACGTCACGGAGCTGGTTCGCCCTCATTGGGCGAACCGCTCACGTGACCGGCACTGCGCTCCCGTGAGCACGAAAATCTATCTTTTGAAAAAGACCTACGCTTCCGCACGCTTGCGTGAGCCCCTGCTAAAGCCGCTCTCATTGCGGCTGCAGGGGCTCACTGAGAAGCGTCAGCGCGCCTGGACGCAGCCTTAGACATAAACAACCCCAGCCAAAAATCCACAAAATTCAAACCAATTTGGGGAATGTAACGTCTAACCCGGTCAAAACTGCAAGAGAGTTTCACTCTTTCTATAGTAAGTTATATGATGGCAAAAAAGCAACTAAGTCCCCTGGAAGGGAGCTGGAAAAATCTGTATCTGAGTCAGGGTTACCCAGTATTCCTGAGCACGAGCAAGATAACCTAAACAAATTAATTACCCCAGAAGAGATAGCGGAGGCGATCGGCTCCCTGAAGCCAAACTAATCCCCAGGCACAGACGGTTTTCAAATTTATATTTCAAAAAATGTGCCTGTCGTCTTATTCCCCATCTACAAAAGCTATTTAACTCCATACTAGACGGTGCAGATTTCCCGAATAAGATGTTACAAGCTCATGTGTGCCTCATCCCGACGGCAGGGAACGACCCCGCATACTGGGCTAGCTACAGGCCGAAATCACATATACCCGTTTATTCACATGTGGTGGCAGTGCCCCGGGGGGGGGGGGGGGGGGAGATCTGGAGAAGGGTACACAGGCCGACGCAGAGAGTTCTGGGTTTTGACTTCCCTCTCGACCCATGGCTACGTCTTCTAAACAAACCTCAGGAGAACAGGAATAGATACCAAAGATACCAAAATAAAACGTATTAGCCGTATAATGAAGCAGCGCGCTGTGGGATGTGCCCGATCCGGCCAGGTCTCAACAAGGCGAGCACAAGAATTTGGTACTCTCTCAAAATGGGAACACTAAGGCCGCGCTTGTAGTGCTGGCGATGGCGACGCGACCGATGACGTCACCCGTCACCGTTCGCAAAAGTTATAATTAGGTTTTCCACGACTGTTGCCAGCGAAGTCACGAAAGGGGACGGGCCGCGGTCTCTGATTGGTTTAGAGACGGTGACATGTGGCAACTGTCTCTAAAAAAAATCAAATAGACCCGGCTTTAAAAAAAATTGCCGCGACATCGCCCCGTCGCGCTTACTATAAGCGCTTGCAACAGAGTCAATGTGTTTGATTTGGAGCGACGCCGCGTCGCCGCCACAAGGCACTATAAGCGCAGCCTTACTGGCATTCCGAGAGACTCCTGCTCAAAACTTCAGAAAGTATGGCAGCCGTGGCTGATTTGAGGCTGATTTATAAGACTCTCAACACACAAGGACACCCACCCATAAATCAGTCCAATATTCTCCAATGAGACCTTCTCCGTTTCCCGGGTCGCTCGGGGGGGGAGAGGGGGCTGGGGCGGTGGGGTCAGTAAACCCCAAAAATATAAGATACAGAGGGATATGATTAGATTTGATCTGATTTGAAGTACACCATTCCTCCTCCCCCTCTCCATTTCTGTATCTCCCCCCCCTCACCCCCCCCCCCCCAAAACTGTTGGAAAAATGTAATAAAAACATAAGTATAAAAAAATATATGTATAGGGGAGGGAGAGAAAATGTGAGGGAGGAAGGGGAGAGCCGTGGCGTAACTACCGCCTGGGATGCCCGGGGCCCCCAGCTCAGGGGGGGGGGGAACCCCGAGGGTTGACCACCCCCCAAAGCGGTTACAGGGGCCACCGCACTTTCCCCCACAGCAATTAAACTGATTGCCGGGGAGAGCGCGGGGCCTCTGTACCACAGCAGCCCTCCTCCGTGACGTTGCGGTGTCTTGTGACACTGCGCCGTCATGGCAACACGACATCATATGTCACCGCACCATGACGTCACCCGGGGGGGGGGGGGCCTTAAGGCGAAGTTACGCCACTGGGAGATAGACAGATGGTGGACGGGGAATGGGGAGATCTTCATCCAGCAGTTGATCAACAAGTGCTGAAGATGATGATAATGGTGATATATATATATATATATAGACACACACACACACACACACACACACACACACACACACACACACACACACACACACACACACACACACACACACACACACACACACACACACACTCATATATATACTCTGTGATATTTGTTACTGCGACTTAGTAGTCCACATACTGTATCTATTGCACAGTTATACAATGCAGTGATTTACAACAGGGGGAATCAGGAACTCCTAGGGGTTCGTGACGTGTCTCCAAGGGGTTCACCAATAAAAGTATGTAATGGCAGACCCCAGGCAGTATAGAAGGGTTCTTGGGCCCGTGTGAGACTGCGCTCTTAATAACGCCCCAAACTGCGCCTTAGTGTGGGTGGAATAGCTGTCACTTACAGCGGGAGCATCCAAAGTCGCTCAATGTTTTCCATACACAGCAGCAAGGCATTATGGGGCGTGACTTTGGAAGCTCCCGCAGTGAGTGACAGCTATGCCCCGCATGCAGCCTGCGCACACAATATGAGGCCTTAGGCCGCGCTTATAGTGCCGGCGACCGAAAACAAATGCATTGTCGCCGCCGCGTGTGCTTATACTTAGCGCGACGGCGATGTGATTTTTTGAAGCGGGGAATATTTCATTTTTATGGGGCTCTCGCCTCGTGTGACAGCCCCTGAACCAATCAATGGCCTGGTCGCCCGCGACGCCGCTGCAAAGCGAAATACAACTTTCGGTAGCGGCAACGGGTGACGCCACGCCGTCACTATACGCGCGGCCTTATTAAGCGTTTCTTCCCCCGACAAACTCTGGACACTATACTACATTGGATGTCACACAGTGAGCAAATGTCTAATGAGTAGGCAATAAGATTTGTTAATTAGGGGTTTGCGGAACAAATATTTTCTAGCAGGGGGTGCACATTGTAATATAAAGGTTGGGAACCCCTTATCTGTAGTGTTACTGCTCCTTCTAGTGGCAATTCTGGTGTACTGCACCTCTATGTAAATCCTCTATGTAACAGGTCTGGGTTTAAAGCAGTGCACTACAATTTGGGGTGGGGGGATGGGGAAAGTTTGTGTCTAACCCGGCCCAGCATGGACGCGCAGGGGTTAACCATTGCAACAAGGGAAGAAGTGGTGTTCAAACAAACTGCACTTCCAACACTGTACAGAAGGGGTCTCCTGTTAACCGCTAATCTAATTGGATCATTAAACTTAAAGTTCCTTTCAGCAACATACATAGGATTTATTTCCAATTAGCAGAAAGCGCTCAGCCCTGTAACCCCTTACCCTGACACACGTACTGTCCATATCATGGTATAAGATGCTTAAGAGGTTTTCACATTTAGCCCCAAGAGATTGGCCATAAATGAGGTCACGATGCTGCAAAGCCAGACTCTTCTAAGGCCGTTTCTTAGGAATTTCAGAATGGCGCCCATATTTAAGAAGCCCTGGCAAAAATTATCCTAGTGTAGTATGAAACCGCTCAGGGGTTTGACACTGAAATTTGGGGTTAAGGGTGAATAAGGGGGGATTTTTATGTATGTTAATTGAAAATGTAAAGATGATTTGAAGATAATAATTGGTATAGGTAATATGAACCGGCTTTTAATAAATGCGATATTAATTTGCATTGTAATCTGTTTTTGCGGGGAGTTATATTAAGAATAGGCATATTCGTGGAAAACCATTCATGTTTAGGACGGGAGGTGAGCAACTCCAGTTCTCAAGGGCCACCAACAGGTCAGGTTTTTAGGATATCCCTGCTTCAGCACAGGTGGCTCAAACAGCCTTCGAATGCGCCAGTGATTGAGCAAGCTGTACTGAAGCAGGGACTTCCTGAAAACCTGACCCGTTGGTGGCCCTTGAGGACTGGAGTTGCCCGCCCGTCGTGTAGGATTTGGATTGGTCTCTCCAATGGTTTTTATTAGATTTGAATGACCCTTTCATAGCGTTCGGTACATTGTTTGTTTTCTGCAAATGAATACAGTGGTTACTCTGGCGCATTCTGCGTTGCAGCCCACAGAGGCAGGGAAGGGGTTAACAGACTATGGGCTGCTGGGGAAGAAGGGCGAGGGATGGACAGGAGGTAGGGTGACAGCCATGGGTTATATAGAGCAGGGGGCTCAACTCCTGCCCTCAAGACCCGCCAACTACCCAGGTTTTAAGGCTACCCCTGCTTCAGCACAGGCTTTGACTGAGCCACTGATTGAGCAACCTGTGCTGAAGCAGGGATATCCTTAAAACCTGACCTGTTTGGCGGGTCTTGAGGGTTGGAGTTGAGCACGCCTGATGTAGATGCATATCTGCAGGTAAGTGATATCACGTAGGGGGAAAAGAGAAGGTAAGGGAAAAAACGGGGGAGTAGAGAGATGAGGGGGGCAGAGTGAGGTGGATGGAGTGAGACAGAGATGGATGGAGAGAGGGAGGGGGAGAAAATGAGAGGGAGGGAGGGAAACAGAGATGGATGGAGAAAAGGAGGGGGAGAAAATGAGAGGGGTATAGAGAGGGAGAAATAGAGAAAGGGATGGATGGAGAGAGGGGGAGAGAAAGAAGGGTGGAGAAAAGGAGGGAGAGAAAATGAGAGGGAGAGAGAACATAAAATAAAAAGATGAATAATGATAAAAACAGATCATTGGGAAAATAATTGGGAGATGATAGTGGGGGGAGGGGGGAGAGAGGGAGGGGGGAGAGAGAAAAAAAGATTAAGGAAATAAAAAAGATGAAGAAAGATTTAAATAATGAGAGAAAAACTATTGAAAAGGGAGAGATAGCGAGAGAACAAGAGAGTGAGCGAGGGGGAGAGAGAGGGGAAGAGAGAGAGGGGAAGAGAGAGAGGGGAAGAGAGAGAGGGGGGAGAGAGGGGAAGAGAGAAATATATAAATATACAGAGCAGGGGAAATAAACAGAAAAAGACTTGCAGAAAAAAAGAACAATGTAGAATTATAGAGAGGGAGAAACAGAGAGAGAAATAGAGAGATTGAGGGGGCAGGGAGATAGAGAGGGAGAGGGGGGGAGAGAGGGGGAAAGAGAGAGAGGGGGAAGAGAGCGATATACCTGCGAAAACAGAAAGGTGAAATACAATAGGAGGAAAATATGAGGAAATAGAAAGGAATAAATAAACAGAGAAAGACTTGCAAAAAAAAGAGAGAGAGAGGGGATAGAGAGAGGAGGATAGAGAGAGGGGGGATAGAGAGAGGAGGATAGAGAGAGGGGGGATAGAGAGAGGAGGATAGAGAGAGGAGGGATAGAGAGGGGGGATAGAGAGGGGGGGATAGAGAGAGGAGGATAGAGAGAGGGGGGATAGAGAGAGGAGGATAGAGAGAGGAGGGATAGAGAGGGGGGATAGAGAGGGGGGGATAGAGAGAGGAGGATAGAGAGAGGGGGGATAGAGAGAGGGGGGATAGAGAGAGGAGGATAGAGAGAGGGGGGATAGAGAGAGGAGGATAGAGAGAGGGGGGATAGAGAGAGGAGGATAGAGAGAGGGGGGATAGAGAGAGGGGGGATAGAGAGTGGAGGGATAGAGGGGGGATAGAGGAAGAGACGGGGTAGAGATAGAGATACTGTATATATAGAGAGAGAGGGATAGAGAAAGGGGGAAATATAGAGAGGGGGATAGAGAAAGGGGGAGATATGGAGAGGGGAAGAGAGGGAGAGAGAAAGGGGGAGATATGGAGAGGGGGAGATAGAGGAGGGCAGATTTGTATTCAACATGTGTCAATTTCCTTCTCATTACAACAGTAGCAATTGCAGCAGAAGCATCCTCCTTACTGTCAGAGGCTGGGCTGTAACCCATCACTGGGAGGGGAATATATATATATGTGTACACTGTATACACCACGCCAAGGACAGAGCTGGGTGTCACTGTGAGGCTGTGACAGGGTGTGTGACAGCCTAGGAGTTGAGCAATGCAGATTGTTGCCTCACTCAAGATGAGGAAGGAGGAGGAGGCTCAGTGGTGTGTGTGAGGGATGGCAGGAGATGGCCATACAAAAAAACCCCATCAAAAAACACAGGCTTGTCATTAGCAATAAGGCTGCTCAGGTTCCACCCCAGGGATGGCTGCACAGGATTCTCTACCTGCAAAAGGTTCCACCCCAGGGATGGCTGCACACCTCACATAAACAGGTAGGTCTGTGTGTGTGAATACGTAACACATAGAAAAAAAATATATATATATATATATATATATATCATGAAGATACATACAGATACAAGTATACATAAACATATAAGATATATATGACAAATAATAATAATAATACTGTGTATATATATATATATATATATATATATATATATATATATATATATATATATATATTAAACACACATTTTATATATAGAAAACAGTACACATGTAAAATATAGAGAAATGGCTATATATATATTTGCTATTTTGTATAATATTTATACATTTGTACGTACATAGATTTTCAAATATACATATAGGTAAACATATCAAGTATATTCATCACATATAAAAAAAGACACAAATATGTACACACATGCATTCATACTGTATGTAAAGTCACACAAATGCATGTATATGCCATATTTTGTAAATCATTTTATATACATATATAATTGCATGTGTGTATGTTTGTGTGTTTATGTATGTATGTATGTATGTATGTATGTATGTATGTATGTATGTATGTATGTATGTACAGAGAGAGCAGAGGGAAATATATATATATATATACACATATGTTTGTGTGTATGTAGAGTTATATACACACACAAAATAAATAAATATATATTTTTTTGTGTATCTAAATTTACATATCTATCTATTATCTATCTATCTTAGATAGATAGATATACACACACACACACACACACACACACACACACACACACACACACACACACACACACACACACACACATTTTGATATGCAAATTGAAAATATGTAGGTACAGTATGCATAGTTTTAATTTTATATTTATTTTCCATTTGCTTTATATATGTTACTCAGCTATAATACCAAGGATGGCGCGGGCAGCGGCAGCGCCAGCCTCCCCCTCACACACACTACTAGACCATAACATATATACAGTACACAGCACAGACACGGCGCGGGCAGCGGCAGCGCCAGCCTCCTCCTCACACACAGAACGTCATAACTCCAGCATAGCTGCTGACCTTGGACGTGGAAGATGTATTGGATGAGCCGGAAATAGAAACGCTGCAAGGAGTTTAAAGAGAGGGGGGGGGGGGGGGAGAGGGGGTGAAAGGCATCGGTGGAAACGATAACTGTCTCAACGTTTTCACGTGCGGTCACAAACAGGGAGCAGAGCGAGTGGACACGGAGACCCCCAGATCCCCAAAGCTTCGTTACGTTGCCCAATGTGACACTAACCTAACTTATTAACATCCCATTAAGACGAACGGCGTATCTTCCAATGACAGTGACGTGAGGCTAATTCGTGTTTTCTCCCGCAAAGAGCAGAGTGTGAACTACTAATGGGCGTTGGTGATAATGACACGCAAATTATAGACAAACTATAGACAAATGAGGCGCTATCATAGCAACACATCTGCTCAAGGTTAACGCCGGGACTTAACATCACATTAAACCAAAACTTGGTGTTACTCCCACCCGGACCCTGAAATAGGGCTTTTGCAGAGTCTGGATGCGAGTAACATCACAACTATCAATTAAATAACAGCGTTATTTCCCTTGTCTCCTCTTTCTCACCTTGAGTTAAAGCCCTATTCAGGGTCCGGATGGGAGAAACCCTACGGATACTTACTGTCCCGTTATTGGAAGGTAGCGCAGGGTTCTGCTACAATAACATGATGTTAATCCCTGCGCTAAAGACATGTAGTGCGCTGTTGTTTTTTCACATACAGTAATTAGCTTTGCGGAAAACCGTGTTAAGTCAGGAAACATGACGCCTGTTACTGACGTCACGTTCTGAGCCCAGAGCTGCCGGAGCATCGGGAAGCAAACGGCAGGTCCCACCTTGGAGAGGCCCTGAGGACTCCCACCGCACAGGTCCCACCTCGGAGGAGCAGCAGGGAGGCTCAGAGGATTCCCACTGCACAGGTCCCACCTCGAAGGAGCAGCAGGGAGGCTCAGAGGATTCCCACCGCACAGGTCCCACCTCGGAGGAGCAGCAGAGAGGCTCTGTGGACTCCCACCGCACAGGTCCCACCTCGAAGGAGCAGCAGAGAAGCTCTGTGGACTCCCACTGCACAGGTCCCACCTCGAAGGAGCAGCAGAGAGGCTCAGAGGATTACCACCGCACAGGTCCCACCTCGGAGGAGCAGCAGACAGGCTCAGAGGATTCCCACCGCACAGGTCCCACCTCGGAGGAGCTGCAGGGAGGCTCAGAGGATTCCCACCGCAAAGGTCCCACCTCGGAGGAGCTGCAGGGAGGCTCAGAGGATTACCACTGCACAGGTCCCACCTCGGAGGAGCAGCAGAGAGGCTCAGAGGACTCCCACCGCACAGGTCCTACCTCGAAGGAGCAGCAGAGAGGCTCTGTGGACTCCCACTGCACAGGTCCCACCTCGAAGGAGCAGCAGAGAGGCTCTGTGGACTCCCACTGCACAGGTCCCACCTCGGAGGAGCAGCAGAGAGGCTCAGAGGATTACCACCGCACAGGTCCCACCTCGGAGGAGCAGCAGAGAGGCTCAGAGGATTCCCACCGCACAGGTCCCACCTCGGAGGAGCTGCAGGGAGGCTCAGAGGACTCCCACCGCACAGGTCCCACCTCGGAGGAGCAGCAGAGAGGCTCAGAGGACTCCCACCGCACAGGTCCCACCGCACAGGTCCCACGAGAGGCTCAGAGGACTCCCACCGCACAGGTCCCACCTCGGAGGAGCAGAGAGGCCCTGAGGACTCCCGCCACACAGGTCCTATACTGTCTAATACTTTAAGTGTAGAAAGAATTCAGAGTAATGTCAGGCTGAAACACACATATGGACAAACTACCACCTAAGGACTTTTATTGGCAAAGATTTGCTACAAGTGTCTGTAGATGTCCAGGCAGCTCAAAGTGCACACGTTGCTACACGCAACAGAGAGCAGGAACTTCGACATTAGTTTTAATGCTCCTGAAGGTCTGGAGGGATAGAGATGTCAATGATAACGTAGAGTCGCTAAATTTCAGGATTCATCAAGTATCCCATCCAGATATAGTTGCTGTTAATATAACTTTTGGCCCAGAGGCTGTTGAAGATTATTTGCTTCTCGTTACAAAGACAATGTAACATTGTGGCAGGTCCTGTTAAATACATGGATCTCGATGGCTTCTGGAATGGGGGATATCAGTTCAAAGCGAAGTACAGGTATGAAGACATGCCATTTACTGAATGCATCGGCAGAGATCATGGACATTGGTTTTAGAAAGGACAACCCAACCAGTGCTTTGCGAGAGTGGACTTGCTTTCGGGGATTGCCCAGAAGCAGAACATAACCAACATCAAGGGAAGATAAAACCAAAAACGACTGGAGGTTCTCCCCAGCTACATAAAGATGCAGAGGATAATCTACCCCTCACACAACTGGAGAAAGTACTAAAGTCATTGGGGCTGTGACGCCAACACCCCACTATGTAGGACATCTCACCCAGAAAACCAGAGCCTCTATCTGGGCCCTTACATGTGCAAGAAGTCAGAACTGAAGATACAGCGTCTATAATAGGAAAGCAACATGAATTTGCACTGTGACCATGCAGAGGAAGACATCTCCAGAGGAAGTGGTGGCCATCCAGGTGAGGCTATGGAACCTCAGGGCAGACCTAGCACGTCATCTGAAGATACAGGCCAAGGAGGAAAACTCTGCTTCCATAATAAGTATGAAGCGGTGGCTGATAACACCTGGGGAAACATGATAGCAGATGCAACCTGGACGTAGGGAAGACTACCCGTACCACAGAGCACTGCAAAGACAACAGGAATGGGCGAACTCTTCTCACCTGCCCTCCACCTTTAAGGGGAGAGGAGCACTAGTGTGAAAAGTATTAAAACAAATCGCACGAAGACTGAAACGTTTTCAGTACTAAAGCAGCTTCCATATTAAGCATCACAAACGTATTTTTTGGTGTAAAATGTACACACGGAAATCTAATTTTAAACCGGGCTTGTCCGCTGCCGTGTACTAACCTGACATTTCTCCCGTTGCGCCAGCAGTGTCAAATAAAAGTGTTGTTTTTTTTCTATGGCGCACACAAATTAAGTGCACTGGGCGTTCAGATGTACGTAGTGTGTACCAAAAAAGCATGTTGGTGTGTGCCAAAAAAAAGTGCGTCAATCTCGTTCAACTTCGCGTAAACCCTAAAAAGTCTGTTAATAGCGGTAGTGACTAATTAAGTTGCTGCGTATCAACTGACAATGGATTTGACGTAGCACTGATGTTTAATTATATAGTTTACCAAAATGTAGTGTTTTCACAGTACGGTTACTGGAAATAATATTAGGCGAATATTTAATATTTAATATTTACTAACACTAGTTATAAATAAAAAACCACACATCATTCTGTACCAATCAGGTAGTGAACATAAGGCAATGCGCAAAAACGCGTTTCAAACAGCGAGCTGTGCGTCATATGTTTGAAGTCCCATAATGACCTTCATACAGGCAACGCTCATTCCAGGAAGGTTTGTACTGCTGCTTTTTAGCATTAACATTTTGATGCCTAAAAAAAAAAAAAGGTTTTAAGGATATCCCTGCTTCAGCACATGTGGCTTAATCAGTGGCTTAGTCGACACTTGACCTCTTGGTGGCCCTTGAGGACTGCAGTTGGCCAGCCCTGTCGGAGAACATACAGTAGGCGATACGCCAGGTTACACAAACATGAAGGGAGAGGCAAAAAGTGACAACATGTATGCTAGATACAGACCTGATTTCACAATGTGACTCTACAGCCAATGTACTTTTCTGATCCAGCATCTATGGCTGTTCCACTGAATTTGGAAATGTCTTTCCAATCAGGTTCAGGGTACCCCAAAAAAGTGATAAAAGCCCTTCAGCGTACAGCGTTGATAAATCTACACTTATGAGCACGTTCACATGGCTGAGACAGGTCCACAAACCCGCCTTGCCCCATAATCGCAAATCTTCCACCGCAGCAAAGGATTCTGGGTAATGACATGCACATGAGCACTATTGTGTGCGGGCCAAAAAGTAAAGTAGGTGTAAATATAGCTAGTTCATTCTGCAAAAGCAATTTGAAAGCAGAAAATAATGTAAATATAATCAGAACAGACAACTCCTTCTAAGAATATCTTAGAGAGGGTTCATTTTGGGGTTTGTTTTTTAATGGCCCGAAACCGAAAATCTCTAGAAGCCTCGAACCCTCCTTCCCTCCCCCTTTGGATCCTGAGACACTGGGCAAGAATACGGTGGACACAAAATAGCTGTGGGGTCAGGCTCGCTCCGGCAGCCAATAGAAAGTTGTCACATCATCAGGAGACGATGTTATCACTTTCTACTGGTGATCCGGGGGCCATATTTGTAGGAATTTTTTGTGTCTCCTACTGACACACAAATACTCAAAATATCTCTAGAACCGGCAGGTCCCATGAGGTCAGGGAGACCAGAGATCAACTGTAGGGGATCCCTTGGTTGAAGTACAATAAACCCCCCCCCCCCCCCCCACCAAAAAACAGGGCTGTTCTGGAGCAGTTAGTAGACAGGGGTGTCTTCAACTAGTTCTCCAAAGGGGCCAGATCAGAAAACAATTGTGAGTAGAAGTGCCACAAGCTTATTGCAATGTCATTTTAGATACACTTAAAAGACTTGAAAATGATAAGAATTCAACATTTTAGTAGCATATATATATACTAGCTGAGAGACCCGGCGTTGCCCGGGAGAGGGGGCGGAGGGACAGTGGACGGGAGGAGCGGAGGGGGGAGGGACAGTGGACAGGAGGAGGGGAGGAGGGGAGGGACCGTGGACAGGAGGGGAGAGGGGAGGGACAGTGGACGGGAGAGGGGACAGTGGACAGGAGGGGGGGGGACAGTGGACAGGAGGGGGGGGGACAGTGGACAGGAGGGGGGGGGGACAGTGGACAGGATGGGGGGGGACAGTGGACAGGAGGGGGGGACAGTGGACAGGAGGGGGGGACAGTGAACAGGACGGGGGGACAGTGGACAGGAGGGGGGGACAGTGGACAGGAGGGGGGGGGACAGTGGACAGGAGGGGGGGGACAGTGGACAGGAGAGGGGGTGGGTTGCTTACAATTTCCGTGTCCCTCCTCTCCACTCCCCCTGTATGTTTCTCCGCTCCCCCCTCTCTCTCCGCTCCTGCTCCCCCCCCCCATGCGTAGCTCTGGTCCCCACCCTAGAGTGTCTGACACACACACACACACAGTGTAACACACACACACACACACACACACACACACACACACACACAGTGTAACACACACACACACAGTGTCACACACAGTGTCCCCCCCACACACACAGTGTAACACACACACACACACACACACACACACACACACACACACACACAGTGTAACACACACACACACAGTGACACACACACACACACACGTCACCTCTCCTTCCGTCCGCCGTCATCTTAATCCGCGAGGGAGGAAGGGGGTCCTTCCGGGCGCCGCCATCTTAGGCGCCGCGTGTCCACTGCCTGTCGGAGCACCGGGGGGGAGGTGAGTGGAGCACCGGGGGGCAGGTGAGGGAAGCACCGGGGGGGAGGTGAGCGGAGCACCGGGGGGAGGTGAGCGGAGCACCGGGGGGAGAGCTGAGCGGAGCTCCGGGGGGGAGAGCTGAGCGGAGCACCGGGGGGGAGAGCTGAGCGGAGCTCCGGGGGGGAGAGCTGAGCGGAGCACCGGGGGGGAGCTGACACGGAGAGAGGAGAGCGCGCGGGCGCGCAGCGCGTGCTCCGGGGGGGGAGCTGACACGGGGAGAGGTGGAGAGCGCGGCGGCACGTGCTTGAGAGCCGTGGGGGGAGTCCCGGGCGCTCGCTCCGCTCCCCCGCTGACTGTAGCGGCGCTGGGGGGGGGGGGGGGGTGAAAGCGCGGGAAACAGGGAGACACGGGGTATGTTGGTTCTGTGTGGTGTGATCTCCGGAGGAGCTGCGGCCACGTGCGGTGTCCGTTGGTGATGTGAGGATCACACAGCGCTGCTCCTCGGGGGGGGGGGGGGGGGGGTGTGTGCGGTGTCCGTTGGAGAGGTGAGGATGAGACAGTGCGGTGAGGTGAAGGGGAGGTGTGTTGGCAGTGTAGGCCGTAAGAGGCGGTGTGAGCGTGCGGTGTGTGTGGTGTTGTGTGAGGGTGTGGAATGTTGCAGTGCTGAAAGCAATAAGACTGGTACCTGATTGTGCAGTTCTGTCGTGGTAGCAGGCGGTCAGGGTTTTCTGGGTTGAGAGCAGTGAGGGTTAGGTGCAAATCTCTCAGAGCAGTGAGGGTTAGGTGCTGGCAAGCGTTCCCAAAGCTCAGTGAGTGAGTGGTGGGAGAGTGTGTCAGTGGTGTAGGTCAGTGAGGGGTGGGACAGTGTGGCAGTGGTGTTGGCCGCAGACCAATGAGAGTTGTGCGGAGGCGGACCGCAGACCAATGAGAGGTGTGCGGGGGCGGGCATGGCCTGAGGCGGAGTGACAGGCCAAAGGTGCAATCAGATTGTCCGTAGGGACACAGGAAGATGCAGACAGGCATACAGTGCTTTCACTAATATATAATAAGATATATACAGGCATACCCCGGTTTAAGGACACTCACTTTAAGTACACTCGCGAGTAAGTACATATCGCTAAATAGGAAAACGGCAGCTTACGCATGCGCCTGTCAGCACGTCCTGAACAGCAATACTGGCTCCCTACCTGTACCGAAGCTGTGCGCAAGCGGGGAGACTATAGAGCCTGTTACAAATGCATTATTTACATCAGTTATGCACGTATATGAAGATTGCAGTACAGTACATGCATCGATAAGTGGGGAAAAGGTAGTGCTTCACTTTAAGTACATTTTCGCTTTACATACATGCTCCGGTCCCATTGCGTACGTTAATGCGGGGTATGCCTGTATAATAAGATATATATATAATAATCAAAAAATAAATAGATGATACCGTTCTGTGGCTAACGAAATGCTTTTATTCGCACAAATAAAAGCATTTCGTTAGCCACAGAACGGTACTGGTATCATCTATTTATTTTTTGATTATTGAAGCTCGGCTAACACGGTACTGATACCTCTACATATATATATATATATACACACACACATACATACACACACACACATATATTTATTTTTACATTAGCTTAACTTACAAATGAGTGGCAGTGTGAAAAATTACCTGCCTGAGCAACTAGTATGAGTTAGCAGGGCCATATTATGGCTTTCCCCGGGCTGCATTTGTCCCACAGCCTGCCAGTTGAAGAGCTCTGTAGTGGAGCCAAGGTTATCGATCGAAGCCACAGATGTTTCACAGCTCCTGGAACACTGTATGTAAGAGAAAATTTCAACTATAGAGACAGTGATAACAGGGACTGACAGAGGAATACCTGTCATTTTGTGGCAGGCACCATGGGTCATGTTCCACAGTAATGTCCATTGTCTATGACAACATGGCCAAATACCACTGTCCAACAGAGGCTGATGGATGACTTCCAAGGAATTTAGGGAATTATGAGAGAACATCATCTCTGCCGATTGTGTTGCCCGAGATTTGTTTTATTCCTAAAGAAATAGGATATATCACCTGATGGGATATTAGTGCAAATTGGGACAGGAATCCAACAATGTCGGAGATAGGGTTGCTAGGTGGCTTCTCAAAAAATGCTGGACACAATGGTAAAAGGTGCGACGCACTCGAGACGCACACAGGCTTGACACACACACACACCTCTCTCCACTCCATGCTGTTTCCTCCTCTCCTTGGCCCCACCCCCAGGCTCCTGACACCTCCTCCTGATTGACTGCATTACCCAGCAGCAGCCAATCAGGATGGAGGAGGCTGCCCAGCCCCGTAGCAACAGCCCTGCTCTCTCCTCGCTCAGGGAAATCCCCCCCCCCCCATGCCAAACAGGGAGGTTATACCGGACACATACATGTCCAAGTCCGGTTCAATACTGGACACCTGGCAATTCTAATTGGGGACCCTGGCGATAACTATGTGTGAGTTTTTGTGGACAGGGCTCTGTGTTACTGTATGTGACGTTTGCGATTAATATCATTTTGTATATGTTGTAAATGTATTGTGACAAACGGCTTACTCCGGGGCTCCGCCGTCTGTCCGGGACTGTTAGAACACGGTCTTTTAGGGTAGGTTAAATGATGAGACGTCACGTACTGTTCCTTTAAACAGGCTATGCCTGGTTTATTCAGTCCCAGGCACTGAGACTGCCACAGTTTAAACAGAAAACAAAGCCAAACAAAAAGCTGCTCGTCTGAGCGATAACTTAAACTTAGATGTCCCTGACTCAGAGTTGGAAGTGGCTTGTCCACTTCCACCAACAAAATAAGTACCTTTGCAGTCTTTAGACAAACTAACAGAATGAATGAAGCGATTTGGGAAAGAGGCTTTCTCACCCCTCTGCAGTTCAGCAGCCTTCCAGGCTCTTGGGCGGGGCCCAGAGGAAACAGGAAACAGGTCTTATATACCTGAACTCTAATCAGCATGACAGGTGACAGAAAACAGGCAGCAGACAAACTGTGGAATGGAGTGCCTGTACCACGAGGCTGTCCTGTTCAGCTTAGACAGGACAGAAACTGTTCAGTATCCTGGGAGCCCTGTATATGGAGTTTATTACCAACCCCTGGTTTCTGTCACATATCCTCCCCCCCAGCTCAGACCTCGAGGGGTGAGCGACCATGGATATTAGGGAGTGCATCCTTGACAACCCGTCGGCATTGCCATGTTTGTGCCCCGACCTGTGTTCCACAGAAAATTTAAAGGGCTGTAGGCTTAGGAACCACCTGGTCACCCTAGCGTTCTTCTCCCTATTTTGACACATCCAGGTAAGGGGTGCATGATCTGTGACCAATCGGAACTTTCTCCCCAACAGATAATACTTGAGTGTCTCTACAGCCCACTTTATTGCGAGACACTCTTTCTCGACTATGGAGTAATTTTTCTCCTGGGGATTTAGTTTCCTACTTAAATAAAGGATGGGGTGCTCCTCCCCTTGAGACTCCTGGGAGAGTACCGCCCCCAGCCCTACCTCAGATGCGTCGGTTTGGACTACGAACTCTTTGGAGAAGTCAGGTGTGACCAACACTGGTTGGGCACAGAGAGCTTCTTTCAGGCTTCTAAAGGCCTGTTCGGCTTCGGGGGACCACTTTACCATTAGCGGTCCTCTTGCTTTTGTGAGGTCGGTTAGTGGGGTTGCCTTAGTTGCAAAATTGGGAATAAACCTCCTATAGTAGCCAATTAACCCCAAAAAGGTCCTTACTTGTTTTTTTGTGACTGGCCTTGGCCAATTTTGTATCGCCTCTACTTTGAGTGTTTGTGGTTTGAGTAACCCTCTACCAATAGAATACCCCAGATACTTGGCCTCCTCCAGACCAATAGTGCATTTAGCGGGGTTAGCAGTTAGTCCAGCAGACCGAACTGCGTCGAGCACAGCTTGGACCTTTGGAAGGTGGGACTGCCAATCTTCACTATGGATTACCACATCATCCAGGTAGGCGGCAGAGTACCGAACATGTGGTTTTAAAATTTTATCCATCATTCTTTGGAATGTGGCGGGAGCTCCATGTAAGCCAAAAGGCAGCACCTTATATTGAAAGAGGCCGTCTGGGGTTGAGAAGGCTGTTTTTTCTTTTGCCCTTTCTGTGAGGGGAACCTGCCAGTACCCTTTTGTTAGGTCTAGGGTTGTGAGATATCGGGCTTTGCCCAGTCTCTCTACAAGTTCATCCACCCTGGGCATAGGATAAGTATCAAATTTTGACACCGCGTTTAGTTTCCGGTAGTCATTACAAAACCTTGTTGTACCGTCTGGCTTTGGGACTAAAACTATAGGGCTGTTCCACCCACTTTGGGATTCCTCAATTACGCCTAGTTTTAGCATTTTTTTAACCTCTAAACTTATAGCCTCTCTCTTGGCCTCTGGGATTCGGTACGGTTTAAGGTTAACTCGGACCCCCGGTTCAGAGACTATGTCATGTTTAATTACGTTAGTTTTACCTGGCTGTGTAGAGAAGATTTCTTTGTTCCTTCTCACTAAACTCTGGACCTCTCGTTTCTGATGCACGGACAGTGTTTCAGCTATGCTAACCTCTGGGTCAGTTTCTTGATTCTCTGACGGACCTGGGGGTACTAGGGTTAACAAGACCTCTCTATCTTTCCAGGGCTTGAGTAGGTTTATATGGTAAATTTGCTCAGGTTTCCTCCTACCTGGCTGCCTTACCCTATAATTTACTTCTCCCACTCTTTCCAAGACCTCATATGGCCCATGCCATTTAGCAAGGAATTTACTCTCCACGGTGGGAACCAGAACTAGTACCCTATCACCTGGAAAAAAAATTCTGACCCTAGCACCCTTATTATACGTATTCCTTTGTGCTTCTTGAGCTTTCTCCATGTGTTCCCTCACTATGGGTAGGACTGCAGCAATGCGGTCCTGCATTTGGGCAACATGCTCTATTACACTTCTGTAAGGGGTAACCTCGTGTTCCCAAGTTTCTTTGGCTATATCCAGTAAGCCCCTTGGATGTCGGCCATACAATAGTTCAAACGGGGAGAAGCCTGTGGATGACTGGGGAACTTCCCTAATGGCAAATAACAGGTATGGTAACAAACAGTCCCAGTTTTTCCCATCCTTATCGACCGCCCGGCGTAACATGCTCTTTAAGGTTTTATTGAACCTTTCCACTAAACCATCTGTTTGTGGATGATAGACTGAGGTTCTGAGATGCTTGATTTTTAGGAGTTTACATAGCTCTTTTGTTACTTGGGACATAAATGGTGTTCCCTGGTCAGATAAGATCTCTTTAGGAATTCCGACCCGGGAAAACAGAAGTACTAACTCTTTTGCTATGTTTTTAGCAGAGGTGCTACGTAGGGGAACTGCCTCCGGATATCGGGTAGCATAATCTAATATTACCAATATATGCTGATGTCCCCTAGCAGACTTTATTAGGGGTCCTACTAGATCCATAGCAATCCGGTCAAATGGTACCTCTATTATGGGAAGGGGTACCAATGGGCTGCGGTATGCTTTGAACGGGGCGGTGATCTGACATTCTGGGCATGAGGAACAATAGTTTGTAATTTCTGCCAGAACCCCAGGCCAATAAAAGCTTCGGAGAACCTTTTCTTTTGTCTTTTCCACCCCTAGGTGTCCCCCCAATGGATGACTATGTGCGAGGTGTAATACTACGTTACGGAATGTCCGTGGTACCAACAATTGTTTAGTTGTAACTGATTTTCTTTTATCAACCCGATATACTAGGTCGTTCTCTACCTCGAAGTAGGGGTAAGCAAGTGACCTATCTGGTTGGCCAGGAGTACTATTCTGGTCCCGTATATTTCCCCTTGCTACCGCTAATGTGGGGTCCTCCCACTGGGCCTTCTTAAAACTCCCAGGACTGACCTCTAGGTCAGCGAGGGTCTTATCCTGTACTGGGGTGGTAAGTGGCTGATCAACATCTTGATTTGGGGTATTCCCTACCAAAGTAGTGATGGGGAAGGGAATTTCACAGCACTCCTCCTTTTCCCCCTTCTTATTTGGGCCCTCGTCAACCTCCATTTCTGAAAAAGGGAAAGGATTTGTTTCTTCTAACACTTCGTTATGGTCTGCTATTGAACTCTGGGCGCTATTCTGAGCTGGGGACCACATTTTTAGAAAATGGGGAAAGTCGGTCCCTATTAACACATCATGTGCCAGTTTGGGTACAACACCCACCTTGAAATCTAAAGAACCAAATTCTGTTTCAAAAAAAACATCAACAGTGGAATATTCATGATTATCCCCATGTATACAACAAATTGCCACTCTTTGTGAACTGTTTACCTGTTTCTTCTTAATGGGCAATAGGTATTCGGACACTAGTGTGACCATACTCCCAGAGTCAAGAAGTGCCCGAACCCTCTTACCATTAACCTTTACAAATGCCCACAGATGGTTATTCAAGGGGTCCTCTGGGCTAGGGCCCATACATTGGGACAACAGCGAATAAGGTTCCACGCTGTTGCATTGCATGGGCTCATCATTTAGTGGGCAGATTTTTGCTGTGTGGCCCCTCTCATGACAATTTACACATTTAGGTACATAGTCTGTGTCCCACTTAGAGCCTTTTCCCGGCTCCCCATGTTGGCTATTGCCCTTAGTGTGCGAACCACTGTTGCTGGAGCGGCGTGAAGGTGGTCGCCGCTCTTCAGCGCCCCTTAACCCCGGTACCCTTTTACCGTCTCTGGAAGAGTCCTGGAACCTCGGATAGTGGGGTTGCTCCACGACTGTGGGTTGCGGGTGCTCTTCTGCTGCACTGTACCTTTCTACAAGGGCCACAAGCTCATCCGCATTGTGGGGGTCACTCCGACTGACCCAACGGCGTAAGGCAGAGGGAAGTTTCCTCAAGAACTGGTCCATGACCAACCGTTCCACGATGTGGCTTGCTGAGTTGATCTCGGGTTGTAGCCACTTCCGGGCGAGGTGGATGAGGTCATACATCTGGCTTCGGGTGGCTTTATCCATCGTGAAGGACCATGCGTGAAACCTTTGGGCACGAACAGCCGTGGTTACGCCGAGGCGGGCGAGGATCTCGAACTTCAATTTTGCATAGACGTTAGCTTCGGCTGGCTCTAGATCAAAGTAAGCCTTCTGGGGTTCGCCGCTTAGGAAGGGTGCGATTAGACCAGCCCACTCAGCTTCTGGCCATCCCTCTCTCTGTGCCGTGCGTTCAAACGTGAGAAGATAGGCTTCCACATCATCCGAGGGTCCCATCTTCTGAAGGTAGTGGCTTGCCCTGGTCATTTTCGGAACTGGGGCTGCCTCTGCCAGTGGAAGGTTACTGATAGTCCCCCTCAGGATCTCGAGTTCCTGCTGTAAGCCCTGAGCGAACCGCTTTTGCTCCTCTCTCAGCAGGCGGTTTGTCTCTTGCTGGTTTGCATTAGTCTCTTGCTGGGCTATTAACAGCTGTCGCTGGGTTTCACTCGCCTGTTGCTGGGCTTCATTCGCGTCTTTCTGGACAGCGACATTGCGTACCAGCGCACTCACCACGTCTTCCATCTTGTTTGGAGAGAGAGAAAAAAAAACCTTCTTTTTTTTTTTTTTTTTTTTTTTTAAAGTTCTTTAACCCCCAGACCTTTCAGTGTTCTGCCCGCATTCTCCACCATATGTGACAAACGGCTTACTCCGGGGCTCCGCCGTCTGTCCGGGACTGTTAGAACACGGTCTTTTAGGGTAGGTTAAATGATGAGACGTCACGTACTGTTCCTTTAAACAGGCTATGCCTGGTTTATTCAGTCCCAGGCACTGAGACTGCCACAGTTTAAACAGAAAACAAAGCCAAACAAAAAGCTGCTCGTCTGAGCGATAACTTAAACTTAGATGTCCCTGACTCAGAGTTGGAAGTGGCTTGTCCACTTCCACCAACAAAATAAGTACCTTTGCAGTCTTTAGACAAACTAACAGAATGAATGAAGCGATTTGGGAAAGAGGCTTTCTCACCCCTCTGCAGTTCAGCAGCCTTCCAGGCTCTTGGGCGGGGCCCAGAGGAAACAGGAAACAGGTCTTATATACCTGAACTCTAATCAGCATGACAGGTGACAGAAAACAGGCAGCAGACAAACTGTGGAATGGAGTGCCTGTACCACGAGGCTGTCCTGTTCAGCTTAGACAGGACAGAAACTGTTCAGTATCCTGGGAGCCCTGTATATGGAGTTTATTACCAACCCCTGGTTTCTGTCACAGTATGTAAACAACTGTATGTTGCATTTTTAGAATAAAGATACAGTACCTCTCACACACACTGCTACACCATGGCATGTGCACACAGCAAGGGCAGCGGCAGTGCCAGCCTCCCCTTTATACACACACACACACACACACCTGCACCATAACATGTATACACAGCACGGGCAGCGGCAGTCACAGCCTCCACCTAACACACACTACTACACCATGATATACTGTATATATATTGCACAGGTACAGTGCGGTCAGCAGTATTGCCCGCCTACCCCTTATCTCATCAAAGGGAGGTGCCACTAACCCTATTATATTATAGGAATCCCGTGGTGAGACGCTGGGTTGTCGCTGACCTCTGACCCCTGAAGAACATGGCGCACAAGCTGTCCCCGGTGGAAGTGTTTGAGAGGAGGCCGCGGGACTCGGTGTCCTCGCTGGATTCGGATAAGCTGACCCCTCCTGAGGGCGCTGGGGAGGAATCGTCAGACAGTGAGGGGGAGCAAGAGGGCATCTCACACAAACTCATCCGGAAGGTCTCCACCTCGGGGCAGATACGAAGCAAGGTGAGGAGGTTACTGCACTCATTTATATGGAGTCTCACTCACAGGGGTCGGTCTCACTCGCAGGGTTCGGTCTCACTCACAGGGGCAAGTCTCAATCATTTATAAGGTTCACTCACTGAGGGAACGTTCACTTACTGGGAGCAGACTCACTCGTTTATACTGATGCTCACTCACAGGGGAGTCATGCTCATTGGGGGCAGTCTCACTCATGGTTGGGAACTCACTCATTTATACCGAGGCTCAATCACGGGGTTAAGTCACTTATTTATAGAGGCTCTCTCACTGGAGGGCAGGCTCACTCATTTATACTGAGGCTCATTCACTGATGGTAGTCTCACCTATTGGGGGGCTGTCTCACTATTGGAAGGCAATTTCAGTCATTATCAGGCCATCTCACTCATTAGCAGATAGTCACTCATTAGTGGTCTGTCTCACTCATTGGAAGACATTCTCACTCATTAGAAGGCAGTCTCACTTATTAGCAGACAGTATTGCTCATTAGAAGGCAGTCTCACCCATCAGCAGCCAGTCTCACTCAATAAACGGAAGTCTTACTAGCAGGCAGTCCCACTCAGAAAACAGTCGCACTCATTGGAAGGCAATCTGAGTCATTATCAGGCAATCTCACTCATTCAGTCACTCATTAGCAGGCTCTCTCACTCATTGGAAGGCAGTCTTACTCTTTAGCAGACAGTCTCACTCAATAAAAGGTAGTCTTACTCATTAGAAGGCAATCCCACTCAGAAGACAGTCTCACTCATTGGAATGCAGTCTCACTCTTTAGAAGGCAATGTAAGTCATTAGAAGGCAGTCTCACTCAGTTAGCACTCTGCTGGTGGCAGGTGATGGCACATGCTGGATGTGGGGCTCCCTACGCCCCCTCTGTCTCTTCCAAGGGGATTAAGGACGCTCTTTATCTCTTTAATACCTAAACACACCAAGTCACTTTGACGCTGGGCACTTTATAATCCGGTTTATCTTCTGATGCCTTAATACAAAGTGCTCTGTGCTCCATTATTCCCTCTGCAGCCTTCTCTGCTATTCCTGTATTAGTCCCCCCCCCTCCATGCACAGCTCTGTCACTGCACCTCCAGCCTGCACTGCAGCCCTTGCTGCTATTCCATGTACTGACACCACACACACACAGCTGTCACTGCACCTCCAGCCTGCACTGCAGCCCTTGCTGCTATTCCATGTACTGACACCACACGCACAGCTCTGTCACCACCTCCATCCTGCACTGCAGCCCTTGCTGCTATTCCATGTACTGCCACCCCCCACACAGCTCTGTCACTGCACCCCCAGCCTGCACTGCAGCACTTGCTTTCTATTCCATGTACTGACACCACACACACAGCTCTGTCACTGCACCTCCAGCCTGCACTGCAGCCCTTGCTGCTATTCCACGTACTGACACCACACACACAGCTCTGTCACTGCACCCCCAGCCTGCACTGCAGCACTTGCTTTCTATTCCATGTACTGACACCACACACACACAGCTCTGTCACTGCACCTCCAGCCTGCACTGCAGCACTTGCTTTCTATTCCACGTACTGACACCACACACAGCTCTGTCACTGCACCTCCAGCCTGCACCGCAGCCCTTGCTTTCTATTCCACGTACTGACACCACACACACAGCTCTGTCACTGCACCCCCAGCCTGCACCGCAGCCCTTGCTGCTATTCCACGTACTGACACCACACACACAGCTCTGTCACTGCACCTCCATCCTGCACTGCAGCCCTTGCTGCTATTCCATGTACTGACACCACACGCACAGCTCTGTCACTGCACCCCCAGCCTGCACTGCAGCCCTTGCTGCTATTCCACGTACTGACACCACACACACAGCTCAGTCACTGCACCTCCAGCCTGCACTGCAGCCCTTGCTGCTATTCTTGTGCTGTCTCCATGAATTAGATAGTAGTTGTGTTAGTGCAGGGGAGCACACAGCTGCTTGGTGCTACATGCTCTTTCACCCATTTATTGCCATGTCAGTTTATTTACCATTCCCTTACCTCTCTGCCATTTTCTATCTTACACTGCTACTGTATCTTGGATTTTTCATCTGTGTTAAACTCTTTAGTGAATCAGAATTGCTGAGGAAAAGAATTCACCAGCGCTTGTTCTACAATATTAATTGTTAGGCCAACAAATAAGGAACAGCTGATACTGCTATACCGACCCCCCCCCCACGCACAGCTCTGCCACTGCACCTCCATCCTCTCCTGCAGCCCCCCCCCCTGCGATTCCGGTGCTCCCCCTGCAGATTGATACCTAGGCTTTGCATCCTACTATGCACAGATGGAATAATACTTTTATGATCCCGGCAGCTTAATCTTGTGCGAAGCTCTTAAATCGTCACGGCTGGTGGCAAAGAGGTGGGACGAAGGAGGGGTGGGAGTGTTTAACCTCTGTGGTGCTGGAGACAGGCCAGCTTCCCTCCCCAATGCGTTGCAGGCCCTCCTTGAGAAAGCGCTGGTAGTTGAGTGAAACGCGTGGGAGGACTACTCTGCCATTCTTTACCACTCACTTATGCTTTAAATAAAGCCTTTTTCAATTTGCCGTACCTGGGTACCCGGCGTTTTGAATTTTTCCTATATGAGGACTGCCCGGGCAATATTTGAGTGCCCTTAATTTCCTTCAATCTTGCTGCCTCATGGATGACACTGAAGATCAGACAGTGACAGAGAGAGAGGGGGCAGAGACGATAGTGCCAGAGAGAAGGGAGAGTGACAGAGAGAGGGGACAGTGGCAGAGAGAGAGAGAGGACATGGGGAGAGAGAAGGGACAGTGACAGAGAGAAGGGACAGTGAGAGAGAGAAGGGACAATGACAGAGACAGGGGGCAGTGACAGAGCAGACAATGACAGTGAGGAGGGACAATGATGGAGAGAGAGTGGACAGGGGCAGAGATAAGGGGCAGTGACAGAAAGAAGGGACAATGACAGAGAGAAGGGACAGTGATAGAGAGATGGGGAAGTGACAGAGAGAAGGGACAGTGACAGAGAGAGAGGACACTGGCAGAGAGACAGGATAGTGACAGAAACAGGTGGCAGTGAGAGAGCGAGGACACAGTGACAGAGGCGGGACTGGGGCAGAGATAAGGGACAGTGACAGAGAGAGGGGGCAGTGACAGAGAGGGGACAATGACAGAGAGGATAGGGGCAGAGAGAGAGAGAGGACCATAACAGAGAGAGTGGACAGTGACAGAGAGAGGGGACAGTGACAGAGAGAGGGACAATAACAGAGAGAATGTACAATGACAGAGAGAGGGACAATGATAGAGCGGGAACAATGACAGAGAGAGGGGGGACAGTAACAGGGAGAGAGGAACAATAACAGAGAGAATGTACAATGACAGAGAGAGGACAGTGACCGAGAGAAGTGACAGGGACAGAGAATAGGGGCAGGAGGCCAGAGACTGGGGAATAAAGAGAGTACAGAGACAGTGACAGGACACAGATGGGACTGTCACAGAGGACACACATTGCTGTAATGTGGGAGTCTCAGTTATTTCGGGGATTATCAGCGTCCTGCACCCAATCCTGTATTTACGCACACACCTCACCCCGAACCCCCACACTCCCCTGCGAGGGCGGCCGCAGTCATATCGTTTGGTATCTGGGGGTTCACAGACTTCTCATCCTGTCTACAAAACTCTGGGATCGAATGAATGACCGTGCGGGCAGGCGCCGATTTACCCCGACAGAGAGGGGGGGGGGGGGGCTCTCCAGCCCTCAAGTGCCATCAACAGGCCAAGGTTTAAGCTCATCTCTGCTTCAGCACAGGTGGCTCAGGCAGTGGTTCAGTCATTGTGATTGAGCAAGGATATCCTACCCCTGATTGACATGTCCTTATATCAGCTTCTAACATCAAGGGGCTGCAGATATATACAGAAGTAGCAAGACCCACCGTCTCCGAAGCAGTGGCTGAAAAAGCTGCGGGTCGGGTGGCAGTGCCTGCCGCAACATCGCTGTGGGGGTCCATTCTCCCGGATCGGACCCCCACAAAACAATAATCCTCCAGTGCCGGGAGCCACCACCATGGCACAGCCATGATATATATATATCATCGTCAGCCCTTGTTGATCCACTGATAGATGAAGACCTCCCCAAGGATCTTCCAGGTACTGCAGTTGCAGCCTGTCTTCTTCACGTTGTACATATTCAGCATATATTATATATATATATATATATATATATATATATATAAAATCAAAAAATAAATAGATGATACCGTTCTGTGGCTAACGAAATGCTTTTATTTGTGCGAGCTTTCGAGATACACTGATCTCTTCTTCCGGCGATGTTACAATGAATGAAGCAAGCAAAGGTTATACTTAAAAACAGTGTCTCTTGGAATGTTATCTGTGCTGGTCCTTCCCCCGGTGTGGATGAGATTTATGGCTAGAGGTGTTAAAAGGTTTCTGAAAGTAAGTGATGTAAGAGTGTGTGTGTGTGTGTGTATAACTGTGTGAATATAAATAAATGGAGCCCAAAGTGTATACAGTGCTTTACAAAAGGGGTGTGTGGAGTGGGAGTTAATATAAATGGTGTGGGTAGGTGTGGAAATGTGAGAGATAGTAGCATAACTAAAAGTGTGTGTGGATACTTTGTGGTCCCTATTGGTACATACTGTGCTATATGTATGCACACACAGCTGTCTCTTACACATACCAATACTCCTTGTTTTTCCATCCCTATACACCAATAGGGACTATATATATATATATATATATATATATATATATATATATATATATATATATATATAAACCCTGTCTTCCCATATGAGAAGGCACAAAAGCAGCAACACTCAGATATAGCAAAAAGATATGTATTAGCAGTGACAAAACAGCACACTATAAACCCAACGTTTCGGTCCTGGCAGGACCTTCCTCAGGGGGGTGCTTTATATATATAAAGCAGAAAATAGCCGTGTTAGTCCAGTTGCGATAGTGCAGAATAAATGAGTTCTTCAGTTCTTGACCTGAAGAAGAGAGGAGAACTCTCGAAAGCTTGTCCTATGACATAAATTGTTAGTCCAATAAAAAAGGTATCACCTAATACTGAAGAACTCATTTATTCTGCACTATATATATATATATATATATATATATATAAATTTATAGATGTATTAAGTAGGTATTCATCAATGTGTGTGTATATATATATATATATATATATATATATCATCACACCCTTGTCGACCCACCGCTGGACGAAGCCTCCCCACTGATCTCCCAGGTACTGCAGTTACAGTCTCTTCTTCGCGTTGCTCCAACACATTTTGTGATTTCATCCTCCCCGCTTACTTTTGGTCGTCGTCTTGGTCTTTTATTCTCTCATTGAATCCAGTTGGGTTCCATCTGTGTCCAGCAATGGCCATTTCTGCGTGCGATATGTCCAGCCCATCGCCATTTTAATTTCTTCACCCTTCACATACTGTATATATATAAGCAACGTGGATAACAGGCAGCATCCGTAGTACCTAGAAGATCATTGGGGAGACCTGGGCAGAAGATGATGAAATATATATATATATTTATAGCATCATTATACAGCAAAGCTTGTTCTTGATCAGTGTATAGATACTCAGAATCATTATACAGTGCAGCGTGTTCATTATGAGGATGTGTACCATGATATTAGGATAATGATGCACTCTGTGTGACTCAGCATTAGAATGGGGGTGAGGAGGGTGATGATGAGTCATATATTTGTGTCCTCTCTGCTGTGGGCGCGTGTTACTCAGCCTGGCACCGGGGGGACGGAGCTCCTCTGATGCCATGCTCTGGTAGGGACAATGTTAAGTGGGCATCAGTCAGACATGGGCTCCTGACATTGGTGCTGCCGCCTCTGGAGTGGGATCCTGACATTAGTGCAGCCGCCTCTGGGGTGGGATCCTGACATTGGTGCAGCCGCCTCTGGGGTGGGATCCTGACATTAGTGCAGCCGCCTCTGGGGTGGGATCCTGACATTAGTGCAGCCGCCTCTGGGGTGGGATCCTGACATTAGTGCAGCCGCCTCTGGGGTGGGAGCCTGACATTGGTGCAGCCGCCTCTGGGGTGGGATCCTGTCATTAGTGCAGCCGCCTCTGGGGTGGGATCCTGACATTAGTGCAGCTGCCTCTGGGGTGGGATCCGGACATTAGTGCAGTTGCCTCTGGGGTGGGATCCTGACATTAGTGCAGCCGCCTCTGGGGTGGGATCCAGACATTAGTGCAGCCGCCTCTGGGGTGGGATCCTGACATTGGTGCAGCCGCCTCCGGTGGTGGGATCCTGACATTAGTGCAGCCGCCTCTGGGGTGGGCATCAGTCAGACATGGGCTCCTGACATTGGTGCTGCCGCCTCTGGAGTGGGATCCTGACATTAGTGCAGCCGCCTCTGGGGTGGGATCCTGACATTGGTGCAGCCGCCTCTGGGGTTGGATCCTGACATTAGTGCAGCTGCCTCTGGGGTGGGATCCAGACATCAGTGGCCCCTATAGACTTCCATAGGGTCACCCTATTAAATATCAGGTACGTCTCTTAAAATCTATAAATGTCACTTCTTGTTGCATCTTTGGTTAATTCTGCACAGACCATAAAGGGATGACAGAACATACCCTAAATAGACCTCTCTGGGCCCAGCACAGACACGCAGAGCTGACCCCGTCCGGTTTTCTGTCAGTTTTCCATCACATGGGGTTATACGCAGCAGTCGTTACATACACAGGAAGCGATTGTGGTTTTCATGCACAATACCCAATTACACATCGCTACCCCTTCCCTGCCAGAGACACCTACAGCGCCGAGGTACTTCAGTACTGCGGCATATTTAATAAGATCCTAAAAAATGATCCCTTTAATAACTTATAGGATGTTAGCTAGTACAGCAGAGCATTTTCATTATTCATGTATAGAGATAATTAACATCATTATACAGCACAGCTGTTCCTCATCAGTGTATACTCAGCATTATTATACACCACAGCAGGTTTATTATGAGAGTATAGATACTTGGCATCATTATACAGTGTTGTGTGTTCATTATCAGTGTATAGAGATAGTCATTATGGATTACACATCGCAGTGTGTTTATTATTAGTGTATAGAGATACTCAGCATTATTATACAATGCAGCATGGTTATTATGAGTGTATAGATACTCAGATCATTATACAGTGCAGTGTGTTCATTATCAATGTATAAAAATACTCTAGAACAACAACAAATCTAAATGTGAGGCGGTAGAGGGACCCTAATTGTGTGCAGTGTATACTTTGGTGAAAAACTGTACATAATACTGCGCTCCTCCCTATAGACGTTTGCTGCAGGTAAAAAGATAGGCTCTACATATAGAAAAACAAAAAGAACGATTCCTGCGCTCCTACCAATTAGGCTAAGATAAAATAATATTCTCATGAAAAAGGGTATTTTGTTAAACCCTTTGGTCAAAGCATTTGTAAGCCTGCATGCCACGTCAAGGCAACCCGTTTAATGCAGACACACACACACACACACACACTTGTCCCATGGACTGGTGAAAAAAGTGTAAAAGCCCTGAAGGGGTTAAATAAAGCATGAGCTTATGGGGGTAGTGTAATTAAAATCTGGCTAAAGCCAGTATCATTTAAAACCAGAGACAGAACATGAAACACAGACAGAGCTCAGTGCACATCCAGTGAAACTTATACACGGTACAGTGCCTAAATATATATGTATAGATATCTATTAAATAAAATGGTCTTTTAGTTTTAACATTTTGGCCAAAGTGTTGTATTCCTAGAATTTGCAAATGCTTTTGAGAGTGTTGATCAATTTACCTTGAACAAGCTCCATTGATCTGGAATAGGGAAGCACAATGTAACACAAAATTATAAACAGCACTCATAATAGAGAGTAGATATATAATGCGGGTTGCCGTGGAATAGGGAAGCATGCTTTAAACTGTTTCACTCATACCTATTGGGTTGATCCCAACATGTGTCTATCTCGAGCTCTAACTTCAACCACTTGGATGTCACCTGCGGGGCCCTACTCTTTTCAGTCTTCATTAATGATCCATCTACAGCTTGTAAGGGAGCTTAAATGCACATGTATGCGGATGATACAATATTATGTGCACAGCCCTTGGCTCTCTGACCTTGGACACTTACTTAAATCTGATTTTTTCAAGAATTGAATACTGGATTTCCCAAAACAAAACGTTTTAAACACTGGGAAAACTGTAACGATGGTCACATTTCTAAAGCTACCAACGACAGAGCTATATATCAGAACCAACTCTGATGCCATTCTAGCCCTTGTTACTAGTTTTAAATATTTGGGCATATGGCTTGACTCCCATTGAACATTTGGGTTGCATATTGATACTCCAAAATCTAAGACCAATGATTGCCATCCAAAACCTATGCCAAACTAGGCTTTATAGGAACAAATCCTCCCTAAGCCCGCTGGTCAGAAAGAACAGCGTACAACAGAGGCTAATGCCAATTATTGACTATGGGGACATAGTATATGGCAGCGGTGCGCAAACTGGGGGGGCGCCAAATTATTTAGGGGGGGGGGCGCAGCCTGTGCGGCGAAACCTGGGGGCAGAGCAGTGCACGGGCGGGCAGAAGCTCCGTGCTGCTGCTGTTTCCCTGTTCTTGCAGAGGGGGCGGGGCGTCTCTGCACACAGACACAAGCCCTCCTCTTCCTGTCTTTACTCCTCCAGTGTCAGCAGCGGGGGGGGGGGGTATGTGTGTGTGTGTATAGTGATGTGTGTGTGTGTATGTATAGTGATGTGTGTGAGTGTGTGTGTGTGTATATATATATGTATAGTGATATGTGTGTGTATGGTTAGTGATCTATGTATAGTGATATGTGTGTATATATGTATAGTGATGTGTGTGTGTGTATATATATGTATAGTGATGTGTGTGTGTATATATATATGTATAGTGATGTGTGTGTGTGTGTATATATATATGTGTGTGTGTGTGTGTGTGTATATATATATGTATAGTGATGTGTGTGTGTGTGTGTGTGTGTGTGTGTGTATATGTATAGTGATGTGTGTGTGTGTGTATATATGTATAGTGATGTGTGTGTGTGTGTGTATATATATATGTATAGTGATGTGTGTGTGTGTGTGTATATATATGTATAGTGATATGTGTGTGTGTATGTGTATATATATATATATATGCAAATATAGCTGTATGCTCATCTGCATGTCTTAGGCAGGTCTGCAACCCCACCTTTCCCCATTATCACCCAGCATACAGCACTTCCACTGCAGCAAGGGATTCTGGGAAATGACATGCAAATGAGCACACAGTGTCACTTTTTGCCTCAATAACCATTTTTAACATGGTTCCCTATAGGCGTAAGCTTGCTGCATGGTCACAGCTTTGAGCACAGCCAGGGTTAAGGTGCATACCCAGAAAACCACCCACAGACAGCTGTTTCGACCTTGATGGGTCTCATCAGTGTGGGGTTGATTTTACTGGGAATGCAAGAGAGGCTATGGGATAGGCTAAACCATAATACTGAGTTAAGTTATGGTGAGTAAAAAAAGTGACAAAAACCCTCCACAGGAAAGCAAATATGCAAATATAGCTGTATGAGCATACAGCTATATTTGCATATTTGCTTTCCTGTGGAGGGTTTTTGTCACTTTCTTTACTCACCATAACTTAACTCAGTATTATGGTTTATATATATATATAGATATATATATATACTAGCTGAGAGACCCGGCGTTGCCCGGGATGTAATTTTGGGGGGGCGTACGACAGGGTTAGGCTTCCCCCCCCCCTTGACAGCTAGGTGGGTGACTGAGTTGACTGAGTGTGTGGGTGACTGGGTGGGTGGGTGACACTTGACTGAGTGGGTGGGTGGGTGACTTTGGGTCGGTTTGACTTTGGGTCGGTGGGTCGGTGGGTGGGTGACTTTGGGTCGGTTTGACTTTGGGTCGTTGGGTGTGTGACTTTGGGTCGGTGGGTGGGTGACTTTGGGTCGGTTTGACTTTGGGTCGGTGGGTGGGTGACTTTGGGTCGGTGGTTGGGTGGGTGAGTTGGGTCGGTGGGTGGGTGACTGACTGGGTGGGTGAGTGGGTGACTGACTGGGTGGGTGAATGGGTGACTGGGTGGGTGACTGACTGGGTGACTGACTGGGTGGGTGAGTGGGTGACTGACTGGGTGGGTGAGTGGGTGACTGACTGGGTGGGTGAGTGGGTGACTGACTGGGTGGGTGAGTGGGTGACTGACTGACTGACTGGGTGAGTGGGTGACTGGGTGGGTGAGTGGGTGACTGACTGACTGAATGGGTGGGTGACTTGGTGACTGACTGAATGGGTGACTGGGTGACTGAATGGGTGGGTGACTGGGTGACTGAGTGGGTGGGTGGGTGACTGAGTGCGTGGGTCACTGACTGAGTGGGTGGGTGACTGACTGATTGGGTAGGTGACTGAGTGGGTGGGTGGGTGACTGAGTGGGTGGGTGGGTGACTGGGTGAAAGTGGGTGACTGGGTGAAAGTGACTGGGTGGGTGACTGGGTGGGTGTGTGGGTGACTGAGTGGGTGACTGAGTGAGTGGGTGGGTGACTGAGTGAGTGGGTGGGTGACTGAGTGGGTGACTAAGTGAGTGAGTGGGTGGGTGACTGAGTGAGTGGGTGACTGAGTGAGTGGGTGGGTGACTAAGTGAGTGGGTGGGTGATTGAGTGAGTGGGTGGGTGACTAAGTGAGTTTTTGGGTGACTAAGTGAGTGGGTGGGTGGGTGACTGAGTGGGTGACTGAGTGAGTGGGTGGGTGACTGAGTGAGTGGGTGAAAGTGACTGGGTGGGTGGGTGAGTGTGTGGGTGACTGGGTGACAGTGCGTGGGTGGAAGACGGTGTGTGACTTACCTTGACCCCGTGGTATCTGGCTGGGGCAGGAGGTGAGTTCGGGAAGCTGGGGGGGGGGGGGGGCAAGAGTGGCAGGAGTCCCGCGCCGCGCTTCCCCTCTCCGGTAGCGGCGCACGTGATGGGGAGTCCCGCACCGCGCTTCCCCTCTCCGGTAGCGGCGCACGTGATGGGGAGTCCCGCGCCGCGCTTCCCCTCTCCGGTAGCGGCGCACGTGATGGGGAGTCCCGCGCCGCGCTTCCCCTCTCCGGTAGCGGCGCACGTGATGGGGAGTCCCGCGCCGCTTCCCCTCTCCGGTAGCGGCGCACGTGATGGGGAGTCCCGCGCCGCTTCCCCTCTCCGGTAGCGGCGCACGTGAGGGGGAGAGCAGGAGGCCCGGGCCGCGCTTCCCCTCTCCGGTAGCGGCGCACGTGAGGGGGAGAGCAGGAGGGCCGCGCCGCGAGGGGGGAGGAGGCTGGAGTTTGCTGCTGAGCAGGAGGGCCGCGGCACACGGTGAGGGTGATGGTGCGGCTGGGGATGTTGCGGAGCGTGGGGATTTGGGTGAGGTGGGGGGAGAGAGTGAGGGGCACCGGGAGAGGAGGGGGGGGGTGGAAGGTGAGCTGCGGTCCAACTGACGGGGGAGAGTGTTTGTCCCTGTGTGTGTGTGTGTCCCTGTGTGTGTGTCCTTTGGCCCGTCACTCCGCCTCAGGCCAATGAGAGGTGTGCGGGGGCGGACCAAGGGACCAATGAGATTTCCCCTAGGGACACCGGACATCCAGGCAGGCAGGCATACAGTGCTTTCACTAATATAGTATAAGAAGATATATATATATATATATATATGTATATGTATAGTGATGTGTGTGTTTTGTGATTGAATGTGTGGTGTGATTGTGTGTGTGTGTGGTGTGATGAGTGTGTGTTGTGATTGTGTGTGGTGTGGGGGGTGTTGTTTGTGTTGTGATTGTGTGTGTTGTGTGGTGTGATATTAGTGTGTGTTGTGATATTAGTGTGTGGGGGGTGTTGTGTGTGTTGTGATTGTGTGTGTGGTGTGTCTGTGTTGTGATTGTGTGTGTGTATGGGTGTTGTGATTGAATGCAGCATTGCACAAACTGGAGGGTGTACGCTCTCCCAAGCTTGGCGCTTGGGGAGACAAACAAAATTGACATTGAAGCATGCTCAGCAGCAGTCAATGCGCACACCCCCACACCCTCACACAGCCACACACAAACACAGAAATAGCCCTGATCCATGCCCCCCACTCGTGCTTGCAAAATTATGCAGGACACCCTGTGCTCATGCTTGGAGAGTTGGTGATGTCACCACTCTCGGCGGCAGCATGGACGCAGCCTAATTTTGCAAGCGCGAGCTGTTGAAATAAGTATTTAGACATATTTGTATTTACATTGTATATCGTTTAATAAAGGGGGGGGGGTTCATGTGATTTTGATTACGTCAGGCAGGGGGGGCCCGAGAAATTAAATGGATGAAAAGGGGGGCTCGGCATAAAATGTTTGCTCACCCCTGATATGGTACTGCACCTCAAAGTCACCTTAGCAAACTAGACACCCTCTACAATTCAATATGCCACTTTGTCCTAAAACACAATACACATCACTGCGAAATGCTCCAAGAACTAGATTGGGTACCCCATGAGTCCAGACGCAAAGTACATATATCCTGTCTTGCCTTCCAGTACTTTCTGGCCCAGCTACCCGCCTATCTGAACAAGCTCCTCACCCCTACCACACGCAGCACTTATCACCTGAGATCTGACTCCAAAAGACTGTTCTCGGTCCCAAGCTTCAACAAGGAATCTGGTCACTCCGCCTTCTGTTACCGTGCCCCCCACAACTGGAACAACCTACCAGAGAATCACAAAAACACCTCTAGTCTAAGTAATTTCTAGACTTTAGCTGTCTCGCATGTTAACCTTGTCTGTAACTGTTACATACGCCCATAACATATATTATCTCTAACTGTCCATGAAATGTCTGTAAATTTAATGTATCACCGCTGTTTATTTAATGTAACCATGTATTGTGATCATAACTCTGTGCCCAGAACATACTTGAAAACAAGAGGTAACTCTCAATGTATTACTTCCTGGTAAAACATTTGATAAATAAATTAAATAAAAACAATTCTGTAGTCTTTTGTCAGGGTTATTGCAGAGAGATTGATTATCTGGGTGTTATCAGGAAGGTTATCTACCTCCGTGAGGACATCCTTCTTCCTCGATTCTGATAACCTGAGATGTCCCTGTTTCCGAGTCCCTGTACTCTTTCCCTGCATTGATTTTCTTTGTTCATACTTTGTCGGGCTGTGTCTGCATTGCCCTAAAAAAGGAAAGTTCTAAATCTCGCCTCTTTGCCAGATAAATTCGAATTCGCATTCGCATTCACTTTCCGATGTTTCCCATTCCCGTGGATGATTCCTGGGATCTGGGTTTATGTCTCCTTCCTGAGAGATTCAACCTGAAGATGTTACCTTCCCTGAATTCTCCATGTAGTAACAAAGGAGGGAGAGGGAGTACGTGGTAGGATACCTTTTCTTGGACCAACAAGTAGTATTACTTCAACTTCGGAAGGACCCTGGGAGGTTTGAAAGCTTGTAACATTTCAACTACTTGTTAGTCCAATACAAGGTATCATACCTCCTACTCTCTGTCCCTCCTTTGTTACAACATGGAAGAAAGGAGCAACACGCTACCCACCCTTCTTTACTAAAATCTCCAGTCTCTTGGAAACGTTATTTGCTTACTTATTTTAGGCCTGAGATATATTTGTCTAGGTCATTTTAAAGTTTTGTTTCAAGTTCATTAAAATCAGCGTGTCCTATGGTGATAGCTTTGGTGTTAATCTTGAAAATGCTTTTCTCTGTTTTTTCTTTTTATTATTATTTGTTAATGTGTTGAATTTTGAAATTCTAAGTATGATGAGCAATACTAAAAAATTATTTTGTGTAAAAGTATGTTTAATCTGTGTATCTTATTGTTTTTGTTGTGTATTGTTGTAATGTTGTTTAATGTTTGGAAACACAATACAAAAAAAAAATATATATATATATATATATATATCTAAGTTTGTTATTCCGTTTGTTTGTTTGTATATATGTCCGAAGCATCGAAATCTCACAAACGGCACGACATAGCACAACGAAACTTTTACTGGACACTGTGCTACGGATTTGTAGGTCAACGCAACTATTTTGAGCTTCCAATATGACTCACCTCCCAAATTATGGACATTCTAAGTTTCCATCGGGTGTCCTACAAAAATGTTAGAGCAGGAGGGGGCGTGGCTACTAAGAGAGGGGGCGTGTCCTTGGCTAGGTCAGGGCTGTGTGTGAGATGTGCGGGGGAGATATGTGCCAGCTAGCGGGGGGAGATATACCAGCAAGGGGGGGGGGGGGGGGCGGGGAGATGTGGCAGCAGCGAGGGGAGATGCGGCAGTAGCGCGGGTGGATGTGCCGGCAGCTCCCCGGGCGAACCAGGGTACAAAAGCTAGTATAAAAAATAAAAATCAGTGTGTCCTCCACTTAGCTACTTTCCCAAGTTGTTTATCCAATTCATCGTTGGTGGCTGTCAATCTTGTATTTTCAAAGTTAATTAGTAATTTCATTAGATCCTTGGAACATTGTAAGAGGATTGTGTCGCAGGATTTAAGAAAGTCCTCATAATCTGGTGTGAAGGTGGTAAATTTGTTCTCAAGTCTCTTGCTACTAAATCTTGTTTTAAGTAATTTTGAAGATTGGATATTTGTTACGTTCCAAAAGGAATGGATAATGCAAATATGCCAACCACCATAGGTTTGTTATGCAAGTCTAGATTTTGTCCTTACAAGTAGCTATTTCTTGTTTTAAAAACGGATCTATCGGCAAATCCAAGGTGCGGCAATAGGCATAACTTGCGCCCAGACGTATGCCAACCTGTAACTTGGATGGCGGGTGGCGACAGAGGTTTTTAGTGAGACTATGGACAGATATACTAAGCACATAGACCTTTTGAGCTGCTACATAGACGACATCCTGGTTCTATGGCGAGGAACCAGAGACACCATACAGGAGCTCATCGCTATCCTTAATGAGAATGACCACGATCTCAAATCGACGTACAAGATAAATACAACCACACTCAAATTTCTTGGATCTAACGATCTATAGAAATGAAGAAGGCGGCGACTTAGTCCCCACAGTATACCGCAAAAGCATGGCTACAAACAGCCTTCTCCGAGCTAACACTCACCATCCAAAACATACCGCTCGGAGCATTCCTGCTCGTCTGACGCTACATTTGAGAATGAAGCTGCCTCTAGGAAAGATGGGAGCACTAGTTTTTTTTAAAATAATTTTCACACACCATCCTCCTGGTCTGGAATAATAAAATAATCTGTACAGCCAGGTTCAGAGCGGGACATAATTTGTCACCATGCTTTATATATTTAGGCAGACACCTGTTCCAGCATCATGCTAACTAATTCACAGCACTCAGACATACGTACTTAATAGGTTCTAGCACACTCGTTATCATCCTCTAGACTATTATACACTAAGGTTTAGAGGGGAGAGTCTCTATCTCCTCACTCTTGGGAGTTTGTTGGTGTTCTTTTGTATCGTTTACCCTTAGTGCACCTACTTTTTTAATCTCGAGGTTGAGCGACTATTTCCTTTTTTTGTTGTTTGTTTATAGAAATACTCTGCATCATTATACAGTGCAGCGTGTTCATTATCAGTGTATAGATACTTAGCATCACTATACAGCGTGTTCATAATATGTGTTAGATACTCAGCATCGTTATACAGCGCAGCGGGTTCATTATCAGTGTATAGATACTCGTCATCTTTATACAGCGCGGCGTGATCATTATCAGTGTATAGATACTCTTTATCATTATACAATGCAGCGTATTCATAATCTGTGTATAGATACTCGTCATCTTTATACAGCGCAGCATGTTCATTATCAGTGTATAGATACGCTGTATCATTATATAGCGCAGCATGTTCATTATCAGTGTATAGAGACTCAGCATCATTATACAGTGCAGCGTGTTCATTATCAGGCTGTGTCCATAGAGGGGGAAGCCGTGCGGACGCTCCGCGCTGAGCCCCGGCATCCTCAATGAGGATGTCTTTAGAGGGGGCTTCCGCGAGCGTCCGCAGGCGTGCTGAGGCGCAGGGATTTTCCGCCAACAGCCGAAACTGTTTCTCAGCGCGCTGTTGGCTGAAAACACCCAATCAGTCAACGCTGTGACATTGGCGCTTCGCGGGGTCTTGGCCCAGCGACGTCACTGCCCCACCTCCCGATCGCGCACGCTGGCTCGCCTGCCAGTCCATGGAATCGCTCCTGACCGAGCAGGCGAGCCTCGGGGCCAGTGCGGAGGAGCGCGGCTGGACCCTTCTATGGCCTCAGCCTAAGTGTACCCGGCATCATTATACAGCGTGTTCATAATCTGTGTATAGATACTCGTCATCATTATACAGCGCAGCATGTTCATTATCAGTGTATAGAGACTCGGCATCATTATACAATGCAGCGTATTCATAATCTGTGTATAGATACTCGTCATCATTATACAGCGCAGCGTGTTCATTATCAGTGTATAGAGACTCAGCATCATTATACAGCGCAGCGTGCTCATTCAGTGTATAGAGATACTAAGCAATGATTAAAAAAAATTGTAGCACTTGCATTCACCAGTTTGCGATATAGCAACATCAACAGGTGCTATGATCCTGCGTGCACACCGCTGGGTGCCTGTCACACATAATAATACCTGGTTGGATCATCACTCAGCGGTACAGAAAAGGATAAAGAATAGAGAGAAGATACACTCGCCTCTTCCTTTTAGTATTAACCAGGTTTCTTCTTTAATGTGCAGAAAAATACAAAAATCAAGAGGGATTCGTCTGCAGACACACACTGTTACCCCGGCATAATGAGCAGTGTTTCCGGGCCCCCCGGCCCCTCCGTCAGCCTGAAACACTGCTCATTGTGCCGGGGTAACAGTGTGTGTCTGCAGACGAATCCCTCTTGATTTTTGTATTTTTCTGCACAGAAGAAACCTGGTTAATACTAAAAGGAAGACGCGAGTGAATTTTCTCTCTATTCTTTATCCTTTTCTGTACTGCCGAGTGATGATCCAACCAGGTATTTAGAGATACTCAACATCATTATACAGTGCAGCGTGTTCATTATCAGTGTGTAGAGATACCCGGCATAATTATACAGCGATTCGTGTTCATTATCGGTGTTTAGATACTCAGCATCATTATACAACGCAGCATATTCATTATCAGTGTATACAGTACTCAGCATTATTATACAGAGCATTATGTTCATTATCAGCGTATAGATACTCAGCATCATAATACCGCACAGCCTGCTAATTATCACTGTATAGATACTCAGCAGCATTATATAGCAAAGGATGCTCATAATCAATGTATGACACTCTGATAATGAACACGCAGCGTTGTATAATGGTGCAGTGTATAGCTACTCAGCATCATTATACAGCGTGTTCATTATCAGTGTATAAAGGTACTCCACACCATTATGTAGCTCCCTGCGTGGAATCGGGGTATTCTCATCTCTGTGCGGTTCTCATCTGACACACGTGTCATTTCCTGAGATATTTTTAGCGCTGCTCTTATCTCTGTTTGACAGTTTATATGATTGATGCTTGGGGGGGGGGGGGGTACTCCATGTTACCCTATTTAACCCTCGGTGCGCCTGACTAGCTGTGTCGTTCCCCTTTATGTTAAATGTTAAAAATGTTTTAACCCATTGGGTGCCCCTGGAACGTAGCTACTACATGGGGTCTGGTGCACCATGGCAGGGGGGGCTCACCTCCAATCCTCAAGACCCCTCCAACAGGTCAGGTTTGAAGGATTTCCCAGCTTCAGCACAGGTGGCTCAGTCAGGGGCTCAGTGTTCGACAGCTCACTGCTGCAGGGGAGAGCGCGCCCAGGCGCTGCGCGCGGCAGAACGAGGACTCGGCGTTCTTCCCTTCCATCCTCAGCGGCGGAGCGATCGTGTGACCACTGTGGAGACGCGGACACGTGATCGCGAGTCCCGGAGACCCCGTGGTGGTGGCCACCCCACGCTGTACATAACGGGCTCGGTTTCCCCCTCTCCGGTAGTTTCCCCGCTAACATGGGGCGTTTTATTCCGTAAAGGAGCAACCCCAGCAATATCCTACATGTGTGTTTTTAAATAAATCTGTTCTGTATTCGATAATACTTACTACCTTTTTTTTTTTAATATTAACTCAATTCCATTTATGACAACCCTCTGTTGTCTGTCCTTCAACCAGGTTTCAATCCACGTGCAATTTGCTTTATTTTATACACCAACCTCTTGTGTGAAACCGTATCAAAATCCTTTGCAAAATCTAAGTAGACCACATCAGCTGCATTACCCTGGTCTAAATTCCTACTTACCTCCTCAAAGAAACCAATAAGGTTAGTTTGGCAAGATCTATCCTTCATAAATCCATGCTGACTATTACTAATAATTTCGTTTCTCATTAGGTATTCCTGAATATTATCCCGTACTAAATCTTCAAGTAGCTTCCCCACTATTGATGTTAGACTTAGGCCTCGTACAGGGTGGGAAGAGGCGCGCAGGCACTGCGCCCTGCTCGGCCGTGCTTTTCCTGTCCGGCTAGGTACGTGCGCGTCTGGGGGCGCGGCCTCTACGTCACGGAGCTGGTTTGCCCTCATTGGGCGAACCGCTCACGTGACGCGCTTGCGAGCGGCAAATTTAAATTTGCTCGCTCGGCAAGCGGCTGAGCGCCGAGCAGGCGCGCCCGCTCACGCAGGACACGTGCATTGTCGCAACTTGTCCAGTGTGAGCGCGCGCGCCTGCTCAGTACCACCCTGGATGAGGCCTTACAGGTCTGTAATTCCCTGGTTGTGATCATGCTCACTTTTTAAATATAGGCACCACATCTGCTTTACGCCAATCTTGTGGTACTGAGCCTGTGGAAATGGAGTCCTTGAATATTAAATATAATGGTTTGGCTATTACTGAGCTTAACTCCTTGAGAACTCTTGGATGTATGCCATCGGGGCCAGGTGCCTTATTTACTTTAATTTTATCAAGTCGCTTATGAACTTCTTCCTCAGTTGACCAATTGCTTGTTAATATGGAGTTTGTGGCTTCCTCCTGCTGCACTATTGCAATTGATTCTTCTCTGGTAAACACAGAGGCAAAGAATGTGTTTAATACCTCTGCTTTTTCCTTATCTCCAATAATCTGCCTACCCATCTCACACTGAAAGGGTCCTATATTTTCTTTTCTAAATTTTTTTTGTTATTAAGCTACTTAAAGAACTTTGTAGGGTTGATCTTACTTTCTTTTGCAATCCTTTTTTCATTATCCATTTTTGCTAATTTGATTGCCCTTTTGCAATTTTTGTTACATTCCTTATAATTCTGATACGATGTCTCTGTCCCTTCTGACTTCAAGAATCTAAACGCCTTCCTCTTCTTGTCCATTTCCTCCCCAACCTGTTTATTTAGCCACATTGGTTTAGACTTGTTTCTTTTATACTTATTACCCAAGGGTATACACTGATAAGTGGGCTTTTCTAACAATGTTTTAAAGACTGCCCATTTATCTTCTACATTTTCCCTGCAAAAACATCATCCCAATGTATTCCTTGTAGATTAGTCCTCAGTTTATTAAAATCTGCCTTTCTAAAATGTATAGTCTTTGTAGAATCCAAGTAATATGGTTTTTGATTATTTATTTCAAATGAGACCGTGTTATGATCACTGTTACCCAAATGTTCCCGGACTTGAATATTTGTTATTACTTCTACATTGTTTGATATTGCCAAATCCAGTATTGCCCCTCTCCGGGTTGGTTCCTCAATTACTTGGCTCATTTAATGGTCTTTAAGCCCCTTCAAAAACCTGTTTCCTTTCGTTGCAATGCTAATTTCATTCCCCCAGTCTATTTCTGGATAAATAAAATCACCCATCATGCAAACATGACCCAGTTTTGATGCCTTCTCCATTTGCAAAAGTATTTTGGCTTCCTCTCTCTCACAGATTTTTGGTGGTTTATAGAAAATCCCCACTAACATTTTCTTTGTACTTTTACCTCCAGTGCTCATTTATATCCACAAGGTCCCTACATTTTCATCATTCTCTTTCATAAACATCTTCCCTTATAATAGGTTTCAGATCTGGTGCCAACGTGTACCAAGACCACCGGGTCAGTCCCAGCTCCTCTCAACAATCTTGTCTACACGATCCGCAATGTGCCGAACACGAGCACCCGGGAGACAACAAACTGTTCGGTTCATGCTGTTATGGCAACAGATTGCCCTATCTACCCTCCTAATAATGGAATTCCCTACCACCACAATCTTTCTTGATCTCGGAGTATCCCGAGTCCCCTCTGTGCTGGTGGTGACTATTCCCCCGACTGCTGTTGTGCTGGTTCTTTATTTTTATCCTCTAAAATGAGCACAGGCTGCTGTTTTTTTTAACCATATTGCTCCAGAATGTGTATACATTGCCCTGTTTGCTTATGCTACTGCACTAGATGTATTAGAATATTGCTCTGGAATTTGCATGCATTTAAACTGGTTCCATATACGGATGCTGCCTTTTTACTTAAAAACTCTGAAATTAGCACAATTGCGTCTGTTCTTTTATCCTAGTTCTCTAGGATCAGCACACTTTGTACTGTTTCCTTACACTGCTACCACGGAGGTGCCACACACACACGTGGGAAATTATCCTAATGCTCTAGATTTGGGTGTAGAAGACGTTGACCTTTTTCCTTACACCGGGGCTATGGATTCTGCACCAATTGCTCTGGGTCATTTTCCTAATACTCTATATTTGGCCTTTAGACTTTGGCCTAGAATCAACGCTCTAGAATTGGTACACTTCCGCCGGTCTCCTGACTAGAGATAGGCGATTATTGTTTGCCGATTCGGATCGTCCGGTTCCTTTGGCCTGCGGATTTCCGCTAATCGGTCTCAAAAAGGGCGATTCATCTTTTCCAGATTTTTTAAATATTTTTATCACCGACACTTCACATGGCGGATTCCGCAATCCGTGGGCGGATTTTTAAGAATCCAATCAGCGGATTCCAAAATCCGCTTCTGGATTTCCGAAATCCGCCAATGGATTGCGGAATCCGTGGATTGAATTCTTAAAAATCCGCGTGGATTGTACCCAACGGCAGTTTTGCATTAATACGCACGGATTGCAACTTGAAAATTCCGGCGACGGATTTTCCCCGCGTAAATAATTTTGAATGGAAAGCTCGGGAAGTTCTGGGAAACGGATTTTGACAGTTTTGCGCGTCTCTACTACTGACGCTGACTATGGATTTTGCGCACATTGTGCTGGTTCATAGTCAAATGCTCTGGAATTAGCCTCAGACTTTGGTCTGGAAACAACTGCTCTAGAATTCGCACTTTTGCGTGTTACCTTACACCAGAGGCGTGCAAACTGGGGGGCGCGAGATTCTCTGCTGGGGGGGGGGGCACTCGGGGGTTACAGAGGCCCCGCGTTCTTCCCGAAGGCATTTCCCGGGGAAGCGGCGAAGGCCTCTGTAACTCTCTCTTACCTTGGCTCAGACCTTGGCTGGAGACACGTCGCCATAGCAACGCGGTGTGAAATAACACCGCGGGGTCACGTGACATCGTGATGTCAGAACGCCAGAGCCAAGGTAAGGAGGGTGGGGGGGCGCCAGGAGGGGGGAAAGCCGGCCAGGGGGAAAAGATTACGCACCCCTGCCTAAGACTGCGGTCCCAGTACAGCCTGTGCGCACGGCGCGGCGTGCACTGTGCGTGTAAGCACCACCCCTCAATGGGGCTGGGCCCACTACGCACCGTCACGCAGAAGGTGCAGCCGCGCCGTGCTGCAGGATTTTTCACAACTCAATAAAATTGAGTTTACTCCTAGCGACGGAGGCGTGGCCACGCCCCCACCGGCGGTTCACCCAATGAGGGCGAACCAGCCGCGTGACGTAATGGCCACGCCCCTGCAAATCCCCGACCACGCCCCCTCCCGTCGCAAGATTCTCCTCACAGACCGCAGATCGCGGTTAGCGCTGTGACACGCGCCGCCCCCCCCCCGCCGGGCGCGCGTGTCACAGACAGTACTGGGACCGCAGCCTTACACTACAGCTATGAATTTGGCATTTGGCCTTGCTCTAGAATGAACGCGCTAGAATTAGCTCACTTTCGCCTAAATGCTCTACTTCCTTATCCTAATGCTCTAGAATCTGCTCTCCCCCACCTGCTTCCATTTGCCCTCTTTGGATTGGTTAGTAAAGGTCCAGAACCCCAGCGGGCGTGCCTCTCTTCTATATATAACTGTTCTATATTTAGCATCCCATGATGTGTGCTCTAGTGCCCTGCCGGCAGAGTACACACAGGCTCCGGCCTGGGCTGACTCGTTTCTTAGAAGGGATGTGGCTTTGTGGGGCGTTTTCTCTGTCTCTAACCACCCCCGCACTCACACGGAAATCTGGAGAGGCCGATATGAAACCCTGGGCTAAATTTAGAAACAAGAGCACGTCGGGGCCCTGCTGCCACCTCAATCACGGACAATGCCACTGCGCCAGTGTCACTGCATATCGAAAGGCGGCCATCTTTAAACAAATACTCTCATTGCTCTCTACCAAACTGTGCAGGGTATTCTGGCAGTGGAAGGGTTCACTCCGCAGCTCCAGAAATCCTGCTGTATTCCCCCTTTATACCCAAACGCTACTGTCAAACATCCCAGCTGTGGCAGGAGAATCTTGTTTTGTGGGGATATCTTAAATATGGTTGCTATGGGAATTCCCTAAAAAAAATATCTTGTACTGCAACCCACCACAGGGTGACACAGTGAGAGAGCGGGGACCAATGGGGCATGGAGTCTGTCTCTTTCCCCACAGGGTGACACAGTGATACAGGCAGAGAAGAGGTAAGGGACCTGGAGTCTGTCCCTCCCCCCCCGCAGGATGACACAGAGGAAGCTATGGGACATGGAGTCTGTCCCTCCCTCCGCAGGGTGACACAGACAGATGGGAATTGAGACATGGAGTCTGTCCCTCCCCTGACAGGGTGACAGAGATAAAAGGAATACACAGTGCGGTTTCAGAGCTTGTAAATCTAGTCAGCAGAAGCTTCCTACCTGCTGCCTATGGTCAATATAGTATTATTGTGAGATAACGTTCCTTATCCCCATATAATGCCGATAAGAATTCCCTTTCATGTTGTGTTATGTATGTAAGTGAATTAATCAGTATGTATACTCCTCATCATTATACAACACTGCATCTTCACTATAGAGATACTCATCATCATTATAGAGCGCACAGTGTTCATTATTACGGTACAGATACTCAGCATTATTATCAGTGTATAGTTACTCAGCATCCTTGTACAGCACAGTGTTCTATATCAGGCAGGTATTATAACCAGTGACACTCTCTCCAGCAATCCCCTCGCCTCTAGGTGCCTGGAGTTCATCTTCTGTCTCCCCAACCTGGTCCGTCTGGTCCGACTGCTCAATTAATCTTTCACCTCAAACGTCTATTTTTAGGTTTGCCCCACCCGGTCCCTACTTCCCTGTTTATCTGCCAGGATCATTTGCATAAGGGGAGGGAGCCTGGCACTGCTGCTGGCTCCGTCTCACCTGGCTGTGAAGCACAGGGGCACCAGGCGTTGAGGACCACTCTCCCCATCATGCTGGAGAGGAACTTAGATCACCCCTTCTTCAAGGTCTGGCTGATGCTGTACAAAGGGGGGGAGGGATTGTTATTTTAATGGTGAGATATAGCTGGCTCATCCTCACCTACAGGATACGTATGGTCTGGATATAAAAAGGGGGGGAGGGATTCTTATTATAATGGTGATATAGCTGGCTCATCCTCACCTGCAGGATACGCTATGCTCTGCCTGTATACCCACACTTAGTACGCACAGCTCCTTGCTTGCGTTGAAGACTAGATCTAGGGTCCTAAGCAAGTCCTGCTTATCTTTTCAATTATCATTAGGGATAAAAAAGGACTACAGTGCCCAGAATGCACAGAAGTGCACGTAATATATATATAGAAAATTTATGGTATCGTATGGTGTATATATATATATATATATATATATATATATATATATATATATATTATATTAATATATACCATACGATACCATAAATTTTCTATATTTGATAGAAGACACAAAACCCGACGTTTCGGTCCCCCAGTGGGACCTTTCTAAGGCACCACCTTGAGAAAGGTCCCACTGGGGGACCGAAACGTCGGTTTTTGTGTCTTCTATCAAATATAGAAAATGTATGATTTACTTACCTGCGTGCTGTCCCTTGATGTCGTGTTGCAACCGGTATCGTATGGTCTGTTATTGCTTTATGGGATAAGCACCAAAACTTATTTACTTGCATATGGTGTGCCGGCTGTGCATTGGATTATATATATATATATATATATATATATATATATATATATATATATATATATATATATATATTCGTATTATAATAAGATTACCTATTATCTATGATATATATATAAATAGTCGTATTATAATAAGATTACCTATTATCTATGATATATATTTGTAATAATATTGCCAATTATATTGTTAACGGTATGTATAATAATATAAGGCTGTATAATCGATATTAACTATATATATATATATAAATGTATTTTTCTTATATAGCGCTGACAGGGTGTGCAGCGCTATACATAGAATTTGGCAGGACACAATAAGTCCCTGCTCCGTAAAGCTTTCAATCTAATTTTGGTGCCCAAGGGACAACGTGGCTCGCCCAAAGTCACAAGAACCTGACTCTGGGTTTTTATCGTGTTCACCCACTTCAAAGGCAGGGACATTTACCACCGAGCTTCTCCTGTAGCATGCTGTATATAGAACTGTTTGTAGTAGTATAATAATGTTACCTAGGACATTATATACAGATGTAGCAGGCGTTATTACCCCCGTTAACGCACAACAACCATTGTGTTTAATAGTACTACTGTTAAATGACGCGCCAGCGTTAACGCAGCACATTAACAGGGGCGATAATGTCTGCTAGCACTGTGTTTATATAAACTTGTGTGTGTATACATATATACGCTATGTACATTAATGGCGCTATGCAAATAAAGACATACAATACATACATACACATACCTCCCCCCACACCCCTCCCACAATACCCACACAAGCCCCCACAATAACTACCCTCCCACACACACAAAATGCAACACACATACTTACCTTGCTGGTGGCCTGAGGCTACCGGGCCCTGGCGCTCTCCAGCTTTTCTCCCGCTGTAGGCCTCTCTCCCACGCCGGGCCTCTCCCACGCCGGGCCTCTCCCACGCGGGGCCTCTCCCACGCCGGGCCTCTCCCACGCCGGGCCTCTTTCCCACGTCGGGCCTCTTTCCCACGCCGGGCCTCTCTCCCACGCCGGGCCTCCTCTCTCCTGCTGGTGCACGCCGGAAGTTGAGCCCAGACGGAAGTCGGGCCAGCTTCCGGAGGGCACCTGCGAAAGAGAGGGGGGAGAGAGAGGCCTGACGTTGGAGAGGCAGGCCCACCGGAGCTGGGGAGAGCCAGGGCCTGGCAGCAACCAGGGGGTCCAGGAGCCGGACACAGAAGTTGGATGTGGCCTCTGGCCGGGCCCAACTTCCAGCGACAGCCGGCTTGGCCCCCCACAACTGCCAGGAGCGGGAAAGCTGTCCTGGCTCTCCCCTGTCGGTGGCCCCTGGATATATATATATACAGTTGTGTGAAAAAGAAAGTACGCCCTCTTTGAATTCCATGGTTTTACATATCAGGACATAATAATAATAACAATCATCTGTTCCTTAGCAGGTCTAAAAATTAGGTAAATACAACCTCAGATGAACAGCAACACCTGACATATTACACCGTGTCATGATTTATTTAACAAAAATAAAGCCAAAACGGAGAAGCCATGTGTGACAAACTAAGTCCACATTCAGACGTAACAGATCTGGATCTATTGGGGGTCAGATTATGTTATAAATGTAATGAGGTTGGACATACAGTCAAGGACTGCCCACTTAAAGATGAACTCATGGAATGCAATACGGGTGAAAAGAGGGGACCATACTCATTTTGTGGATGTACTGGATCTACTAATAATGATGGTGGTAATTTTCATTTGTGCTAGGTGGAGGTGAATAGGAAAATGTCTAGAGCACTGCTTGATTCAGGAAGTATGGTCACCTTAGGCTGTGTTCATACTCCTGCATCTCGGGCTGAGGCGCGCTCACGCTGTGCCTGGCCAGCGCAAGCAGGAGCTTTTGCCTGGCCTGGCTGGCGAGGCAGTGAGCACGCTTGCGAGGCAGGCGGGGCATCAACCCCCCCGGAGCATCAACTCCCCCACCCCACTGGCAGCCAGTCTCTCCCCCGACCCCTTGGGACACTCCTTCCCCCCCCCCACAACAACTCACCCCGCTGCCAGGCAGTCTCCCCCCCGTCCACATCTCTCCCCCTGCTCCACTCACCTCTTCCTCATTGGCTGCTTTGGAGTCACGTAAGCGGACTCAGCGCTCAAACGAAAATCCGACTGTTGGGTGAAAGTCAGCACGCTCTCATTGCGGCTGCAGGGGCTCACTGCCGAGCGTCAGCGCCTAAGCGCTGACCATGTCCGCGGCCTTAGTAGCAAAGCCTGTAATACCCAACGTGAAAATAGATAATATACAGAAAATGGAAATTATTTGCATTCATCGTAATAAAAGGGAATATCCCACAGCTGAGGTCAATATTGGAACCCAGTGTGGTACCCTAAATTACCAGGTGGGTGCAGAACCCAGATTAGCCCATGATATGGTCCTTGGTAGAGATTTTCCCAACTTTCTAGAGTTATGGCCATTAACAGAGAAGGCAGCCCAAGGCTCATTAGAACGGGGTCAAACTAGTGAGGAACATGTCTTTCAGTTTTCTGAGGTTGATTTGGAGAGTGACCAGGGTTGTAATGGGGAAAAGAAACATACAAATGACTGCCCTTTGTCGGTGTTATTAGGGGACAAACCCATTGACAGCAGCGAAGAGCCTGGTTCTAGCACAGAGAAGGAGGACGATTTTCTGGACTTGGGAGTCAGTCCTGTTAAGTTTAAGAGTGCCCAATGGGAAGATCCTACTCTAGGTCGCTGCTAGAGATAATGTCCAGGTTGTGAATGGGGTTGCTGCGCAGCCAGAAAATGTGTTACCTAATCCCCAGGATTTCCGTGACACTGTACTAAACCTTGCACATAGCCACATACTGGGAGGACATCTGGGAGTTGAGAAAACGAGAGAGAATCCTTAGGGGTGTTTACTGGCCTGGGGTTCTTGCTGCAATAACAAACTACTGCTCCTCATGCCCTGAGTACCAGCGCACAGCCCCTTTCAAGGCTTTCCGTAGCCCCCTAGTGCCCCTACCTGTAATTGATGTACCTTTTAAAAGGATACCTATGGACTTGGTGGGCCCTTTTGTAAAATCCGCTAGAGGGGATCAGTATATACTGATTGTCCTGGACAATGCAACCCGCTATCCCGAGGCAATACCCCTACGTAATACCTCTGCAAAAACCATAGCAAAAGAAAAGCTAATGTTTAGCAGGGTGGGTATTCCCAAGGAAACCCTGTCAGACCAAGGAGTCCCGGGTCCAGGGTCACAAAAGAATTATGCGAGTGTCTAGAGGTGAAACAAATTAGGACCTCCGTATATCATCCCCAGACTGATGGCCTAGTGCAGGGGTCATCAAACTCTTAGTCCAAAAGAGCCAAATATGAGTAGCACGGCGATTTAGAAATTTTCAAAGAGCCATAAATATATTTTTACAAATACGGTTGATTAACCCTCATCACATCAGGCTGTCCCCCCATCATTATTCCCCCCCATCACATCAGGCTGCCCCCCCATCATTATTCCCCCTCATCACATCAGGCTGCCCCCCATCATTATTCCCCCTCATCACATCAGGCTGTCCCCCCCATCATTATTCCCCCTCATCACATCAGGCTGTCCCCCCATCATTATTCCCCCTCATCACATCAGGCTGTCCCCCCATCATTATTCCCCCTCATCACATCAGGCTGTCCCCCCCATCATTATTCCCCCTCATCACATCAGGCTGCCCCCCATCATTATTCCCCCTCATCACATCAGGCTGTCCCCCCATCATTATTCCCCCTCATCACATCAGGCTGTCCCCCCATCATTATTCCCCCTCATCACATCAGGCTGTCCCCCCATCATTATTCCCCCTCATCACATCAGGCTGTGTCCCCATCATTATTCCCCCTCATCACATCAGGCTGTGTCCCCATCATTATTCCCCCTCATCACATCAGGCTGCCCCCCCATCATTATTACCCCCCATCACATCAGGCTGTCCCCCCATCATTATTCCCCCTCATCACATCAGGCTGTCCCCCCATCATTATTCCCCCTCATCACATCAGGCTGTCCCCCCATCATTATTCCCTCTCATCACATCAGGCTGTCCCCCCATCATTATTCCCCCCATCACATCAGGCTGTCCCCCCATCATTATTCCCCCCCATCACATCAGGCTGTCCCCCCATCATTATTCCCCCTCATCACATCAGGCTGTCCCCCCATCATTATTCCCCCTCATCACATCAGGCTGTCCCCCCATCATTATTCCCCCTCATCACATCAGGCTGCCCCCCCATCATTATTCCCCCTCATCACATCAGGCTGTCCCCCCATCATTATTCCCCCTCATCACATCAGGCTGTCCCCCCATCATTATTCCCCCTCATCACATCAGGCTGTCCCCCCATCATTATTCCCCCCCCCCCCCCCCATCACATCAGGCTGCCCCCCCATCATTATTCCCCCTCATCACATCAGGCTGTCCCCCCATCATTATTCCCCCTCATCACATCAGGCTGTCCCCCCATCATTATTCCCCCCCATCACATCAGGCTGTCCCCCCCATCACATCAGGCTGCCCCCAGGGCCACCAACAGAAATCATGGGGCCCAGGACAAATGAAAGGAGCAGGCCCCCCCCCGAACCCATAGCGCCCCCCCCCCAAACCCATAACGCACCTACCACGAAAAAATAATCTTTTAGCGCGCAACTTTTACTTAACTGTTTTCTTATTGTGATACAGAAAAAAACATTACAATGCAACCTGTTTATTTTTATACTTTCAACAAAAGACATGTGACTGCCTGGGTGGGTGAGTGAGTGGGTGGGTGAATGACAGTAGAATGACAGTTGGGTGAATGACAGTAGAATGACAGTTGGGTGAATGACAGTGGGTGGGTGGGTGAATGAAAGTGGGTGGGTGGGTGAATGACGGTGGGTGAATGACAGTGGGTGAATGACAATGGGTGGGTGGGTGAATGACAGTGGGTGGGTGGGTGAATGACAGTGGGTGGGTGGGTGAATGACAGTGGGTGGGTGGGTGAATGACAGTGGGTGGGTGGGTGAATGACAGTTGAATGACAGTGGGTGGGAGGGTGACAGTGACTGGGTGGGAGGCTGACAGTGACTGGGTGGGAGGGTGACAGTGACTGACAGTGACTGGGTGGGAGGCTGACAGTGACTGACAGTGACTGGGTGGGAGGGTGACAGTGACTGACAGTGACTGGGTGGGAGGCTGACAGTGACTGACAGTGACTGGGTGGGAGGCTGACAGTGACTGGGTGGGAGGCTGACAGTGACTGACAGTGACTGGGTGGGAGGCTGACAGTGGCTGACAGTGACTGGGTGGGAGGCTGACAGTGACTGGGTGGGATGCTGACAGTGAGTGACAGTGACTGGGTGGGAGGGTGACAGTGACTGACAGTGACTGGGTGGGAGGCTGACAGTGACTGACAGTGACTGGGTGGGAGGCTGACAGTGACTGGGTGGGAGGCTGACAGTGACTGACAGTGACTGGGTGGGAGGCTGACAGTGGCTGACAGTGACTGGGTGGGAGGCTGACAGTGACTAAGTGGGAGGCTGACAGTGACTGACAGTGACTGGGTGGGAGGCTGACAGTGACTGACAGTGACTGGGTGGGTGGGAGACAGTGAGTGACAGTGACTGGGTGGGAGACAGTGAGTGACAGTAACTGGGTGGGAGGCTGACAGTGAGTGACAGTGACTGGGTGGGAGACAGTGAGTGACAGTGACTGGGTGGGAGGCTGACAGTGAGTGACAGTGACTGGGTGGGAGACAGTGAGTGACAGTGACTGGGTGGGAGGCTGACAGTGAGTGACAGTGACTGGGTGGGAGACAGTGAGTGACAGTGACTGGGTGGGAGGCTGACAGTGAGTGACAGTGACTGGGTGGGAGACAGTGAGTGACAGTGACTGGGTGGGAGGCTGACAGTGAGTGACAGTGACTGGGTGGGAGACAGTGAGTGACAGTGACTGGGTGGGAGACAGACTGGGTGACTGTGACAGTGACTGGGTGGGAGACAGACTGGGTGACAGTGACTTACCTTGACCGGGTGGGTGCAGATTGCCGCCGGACTCTTTCCCCTCCTGCCCCCGATATCCCTGCGGCAGCTGCCCAGGAGGGGAGGTGGGCTTGGGGGCTCGGGAGGTGGGCTCGGGGGGAGCGCAGGAAGCTGGCCGCAGGATTACCTGGTACTTCCCCCTCCGTCCCACGTTGGGAGCGGGGGGGGGAGGGGCCGCCGCAGGAAGAGCTGGTACTTCCCCCTCCGTCCCACGTTGGGAGCGGGGGGAGGGGAGGGGCCGCCGCAGGAAGAGCTGGTACTTCCCCCTCCGTCCCACGTTTGGGGACTTGCGCATGCGCGCGCCGGGACCGCAGGGGAATCGCTGCCATTTTGCTCCCGCATCGCGCCTGCCCCTCAATTTCAAATACTGAGGGGAGAGCCGCACGGACTTGCCCAAAGAGCCGCAAGTGGCTCGCGAGCCGCGGTTTCACGACCCCTAGCCTGGTGGAAAGATTTAATAAAACACTTTAAAGGTATGCTACGGAAGGTAATGGACACAGATGGGAAAATTGGGACATTTTGTTACCCTACCTAATGTTCTCCATTAAAGAAATACCTCAAGCCTCACGGCGACATCCTCGAGGATTACTAGATATAGCTAAAGAGACCTGAGAGAAGCAGACAACACCCCATCATAGTGTGATTGAACATATATCCCAGATGCAGGATGGAATGGCAGCTATCATGCCTATAGACAGGGAACATATGCAAAAAGCCCTGGGAGCGCAGAAAAACAGCTATCACCGTAATGCTATGATCAGAGTGTTTCAACCTGGTGATAGGGTGTTAGTGCTGGTCCCTACAGGGGAGAACAAGTTCCTTGCAAAGTGGCATGGTCCACATGAAATCATTGAGAAAGTGGGAGTTGATAATTACAAAGTAAAGCAGCCAGGAAGAAAAAATCCCGAGCAATTGTATCATATAAACTTGTTAAAACCTTGGAAGGATATGGAAGTCCTGGTTGCTTTAAAGCCCTTAGAACTTCCCACCACTGATCCTGAGGGAACATACCAGACACTCTGCCTGTCCATCAGAAACAGGAGGTCAGGGATTTTGTCAGGAGAAATAGGGATGTTTTCTCTGTGACCCCAGGGAAAACTAATGTCATTAAACATGACATAATAACAGAACCGGGGAAAAAGATTAATCTTAAACCCTATAGGATTCCTGAAGCCCGAAGGGAGACTACAAACTTGGAGGTGGAAAAGATGTTAAAACTTGGGGTAAATGGAAGAGTCACATAGTGGGTGGAACAGTCCTATTGTGCTGGTTCCAAAACCTGACGGCACTTTAAGATTCTGCGATGATTATCGCAAGTTAAATGGTATTTTTAAATTTGACTCATACCCTAGGGTTGACGAGTTAATAGAAAGGTTGGGCAAAGCATGTTACCTGACAACTCTAGATCTAACAAAAGGTTATTGGCAGGTCCCTCTCACTGAGCAGGAAAAAGAGAAAACTGCTTTCTCAACACCCAAAGGCCTGTTTCAGCATACAGTATTACCATTCGGGTTACATGGTGCCCCTGCCACATTCCAGAGAAAGATGGTCAGGGTTCTAAAACCCCATACTAGTGTACTAGCTATGTGCGGCGGCATAACTGGATGATGTTGTTATCCACAGTGAAAACTGGGAGTCCCATCTCCCAAAGGTTCAAGCAGTACTTAATTCCATTTGCGCCGTGGGTTTAACTGCTAATCCTCCCAAGTGTACCATTGGCCTGGAGGAGGAAAAGTATTTAGGATATTCAATTGGGAGAGGATTGGTTAAACCACAGGTAGCGAAGGTGGAAGCTATACAAAACAGGTCCCAGCCACTTACCAAGGGGCAGGTAAGAGCATTTCTAGGTCTGACGGGTTACTACAGAAGGTTTATCCCAAATTTTGCCACACTTGCTGCCCCTTTAACAGACCTCACAAAAGCAAGGTCCCCAGTTACAGTTAAGTGGTCTCCGGAGGCAGATCAGGCTTTTAAGTCATTGAAAAAAATCTCACTGTAACCAACCTGTCTTGGTAAACCCAGACTTTTCTAGAGAGTTCGTAGTACAGACAGATGCCTCTGATGTGGGCTTAGGGACTGTCCTTTCCCAAGAACACCAGGGTGAGGAACATCCCATTTACTTTTTGAGCAGAAAGTAGTAAAGTAGTAAAACCCCAGTCTGCGCATGCTTCTCACCAGGCCCTTACCTCCTCCCTAGCTGTCCCCAGTGGCGCCTCGCTCCCCGTCTCACTGCGCACTGTGACGCTTCAGTCAGCAGGGGCTACAACAGGATTGTGATCCCGAGCGGCGAAGCGTCACGTGGTGCGCCAGGGAGCCAATGAAGAGGGGAGATCGCCAGCAGGGGGGTGGATCCTTCCTCAACCATGCTCAGCCCTCAATGCTGGACACACACACACAGACACATCAGAAAATGTGCATCATGGCCGTGCCCCCCCGACCTGTTTTGGCCATGCCCCCACCGCGCCTAAAAACGGCTCCCTACAGACGGCAGTGAAGTGCTGTGCACGCGCTGCTAGGAAGCAAGGCGGGCGCGCTGGCGCTTGCAGCGGGGCCTTAGCCTAAAGCATGTTCTATAGTGCCGGGCGCGTACAGACAGCGGCGAAGATGAGGAAATTCATCTTTTCGCGCCGCTACCGGTACTGAATGTATGTATGTGTGTGTGTGTGTGTGTGTGTATATGTGTGTATATGTGTGTGTGTGTGTATGTATTTGTGTCTGCACAAGTCTAATACATATTTTCACCAAGGTTTTATTTTAATAAATTACACAAACACACACACACACACACTCAACAATGTATACTTAAAAACACAGTATACTTACGAAAAGCATATGGCACATGTACGCGAGTTCGCATAGGCATATATATATGTATGTATATAACAGCCCTAAGGCTGTGAACCCGCTGCGGCCGGCCGCGTGGCCGCGGACCACCAGACCCTTGCCCGAATGGTCCCTGCCCCCGCTGCCTCCTTCCGGCAGGGCTGACTACGCACTGTGACGCGTCAGCCGGCCGATGCTGCAAGAATCTAGTGATTTTCGGCATTGACGCGTCACGTGGTACGCGAGTCAGCCAATGGGAAGGAGGGGAGGAAAGGAGCGAGATGGGAGGCGCCTTGGGCGGGGAGCAGGGAAGGAGCTGCGGGTTAAAGTGTATGAGTGTGTATGTATGTATGTATGTGTGTGTATGTATATGTGTGTGTGTGTATGTGGGGGGTGGACGGCACCACGATCAGATCCCGCCCCCCTCCCTCCCACTCCCTACAGACCGCATATTGCGGTCTGTGCCTGTCAGCGCCCCGTCTGTCTGCAGTGCGGGCGCGCTGACTGAGGGAGCGGGGCCTTAGCCTAAGAGAGCTGGGTGCTATAGACAGGCACTGGCCTGCAACAGGTTTTGTTTATGATATCTGTATTTTATTGTTTGGCAAGTGGGAAAGCCACCCAAAGATAGCAACAGAATTGGTGTCTAGTTAATGCTCAGATAAAGCAATTTATTTTTGATTCTTTTGTTTATCTTGATTTTGTCTGCTGGAGTGACAAAGAAAATAAAGCCTTTAAACCAGAGCTGGATGGTCCTGTGGCAGTGGGTTTTAAGGATCCCAGACAAGAACCCTCCAGTCAAAAAGGGTATTTTGTCACTATATATATATATATATATATATATATATATATATATATATATATACACACACACACACACACTTATGTTCAGTATAGAGAAATTTTATTTATACACACGTATGTATATGTATATGTATATATGTATGTATGTATATGTATATGTATATATATATATATATATATATATATATATATACACAGTGTTCGACAAACCTATACATCTGCACGCCCCGGGCGAGTGGATTAAACATCGTGGCGAGCTCCTATTGGCCCAAGCAGCACACGTGTGGTACTAGGTGGCGAGTAGATTTTTTTTGTTCGGCGAGTAGATTTTTTGGTGATTTGTCGACCACTGTGTGTATATATATATATATATATATATATATATATATATATATATATATATATATATATATTCACACCCAACTGTAGCGAGTCTAGGCCGATGGGCGGAATCAGGGGGATATAGTGAGGATTTTCCAACACCCGTATTAGAATGAGACGCGTGAAATTCTGCGGCGGGGCAAGGAGCAATTATGTGGGTACACTATAAAGGGTTAATGAAGGTTATTTGTCTGCCAAGTGGGACTGTCCCTGTAATGGGGCCTTTATGGAGCGCTGACCCTATAATGTTGCCATAGGCCTGTTTTTCTTCCTCATAATAGGATCACACACCGTGACATTCCAGGCTGGTTACCCAACTTAGAAAATCCTCCCCTTCTCTAATGATAATCCCGCTGTATTCATTGCATCTTCTGTCAAAATAAACAGGCAGCTCTGTACAGTAATATGGAGTGTAACCCCTCTTTACCCGGCTCAAAAAACATCGAGGTGTCTTATATACAGTGGTGGTGCTCAGAGTGTCTCTCATGCCTTCTCGCAGGGCGTTGGCATGGTGGAATAAAGGGCACCTGGAACTTAATTTAGACTAACAGGTTTTCTTTATTTGATATAATCGCTCATTCTTCATCCCTGGGTGCACAGGCAGCACCCCAAGGAGGCACATGGCTTGTCGCCTTACACACACACATTTAGTGGATAATTGGCAATCCCTTGCAAGTGATCTGCGGCTTTCCAGCCACCAACCAGGACTCTGGACATGGTGGGCATCTCCATCAAGGATCCCATCTTCCCATCATGCTGTGCATACCCCTCCTAGTCCTTACTTTGGCTGGCCGGGGTGCTGCTCGAGCTTGTTTGTCAGCAAACTCCAGGTATGGCACTCTGGGTCCCTGATACAGGAATCCCCTGGCATGAGTGCCATGCACAGCCTCTTTAAGGGAGGTAGGTTGCTCCCATCCCTCTATCATTCGTGGCCCTTCTTAGGTAAAACCACTAATTTCCCTAATCTGAAAACAATAAAGGTGACTATACTCATTAAAGACAAACACTATATACAGTGAGGCTCCTCTCTTGTTATCCTCCAGGAAACTAAGGTTCTAGAAGCTTCTGCAGCACCATTTATACCCATTTGTTGACATCACTGGCTACCATGCCTACCCCTGTAACTGGGCTGAATAAGGCCGGGCTTAGTTTATACTGTCACCTTAGATCAGGTGACCCTTCCAGTATGTTCTGGAAGAAGTGGCCAAGCACCTGCCTAAACACTTTGTAATGTTTACATCCCGATGAGCTGGTGACATATACCAAGGGGCCGTACTAGGATTAACCCTCGAGCTCCTGTTATCCCTTAAAGGGAAATAGCAATCCCAAAGGGGTGTTTCAGAAGTATCACAACAAGGGGTGCGCAAACTGGGGGGAGATTTTTGGGGGCGGTACAGGCGGTTACAGAGTTTCCCACGCTCTATCCCAAGGCATTTAAATTAAATGCCTGGGGACTGCGCGAGGCCTCTGCAACCTCTACTTACCGATATTCAGCCGGCTCGGGACGCGTCCCCATGGCAACGCAGCATCAAATGACATCGCGGGGTCATGTGACATCACGCCGTGTTGCCATGGGAATGTGACGTCAAATGATGCAGCTGATCACGTGACGTCAGACGACCCCGCGACCTCATTTGACGCCGAACTGAGGTAAGTGGGGAGGGGGGGGGACGGACGGACGGACGCAGATAGACAAGTTTGCGCACCCCTGTAATCTAAACTATTATGTGTTACATCGTTTGTATACTCAACATCATTATACACCACATGTGTGTCAGTGTGTGTGTGCATGTATGTCAGTGTATAGATAGTCAACATCTTTATATAACACAGCATGTTCATTATATGTGTGTGTGTGTGTGTGTATATATACACACACACACACATTATACAGCGCAGCGTGTTCTTTATCAGTGTATAGATACTCAGCATTATTAAACAGCGTGGTGTGTTCATTATCAGTATATACAGATACTCAATAACATTATACAGCACAACATGTTCTGTAGTTTCTTAGGATAAGTCTCTGCTGCAGGAAGATAATTCGTATTGTAGCTGCATTAGATGAAAAACGATTTGCTTATGACACACAAACACACACACACACACACACACATTTATCAGGTACTTGTCATTCTGCATTATTAGCATGATACATACACACTCACACATACATACATGCACAGACACATACATAGATATTAACATATTAGACACACATCCACACATGCACACACAGACACATACATAGTATGTACACATATCCACACACAGACACATATATTACACACACACAGGGCTGCTGACAGCATAGTTGGGGCCCAGAACTAGAGTCTGCACCCAAACCCAGGGCGGGGGGGGGGGGGGGGGGGGGAGGTGCACTGGGGGGAACGACAGGGCATAGCGGGAGTAGACAGTCTAAACATTCCCCCCCCTGCCGTGTCTCACTCTCCTGCCCTCTATATTTCTGTCTCGCACTCCTCTCCTCACCCTCCACTCTCTCACTCTGCCCTCTCTCTCAATCCCACCCCCCTCATTAACTCATCCCCTCTCTTACACCCCTTTCCTCTCTGTCTCTCTCCCCCACCAACCCCCCATGCCTTGGCCACCAGTAGCGGAAGCTGGACCTGACTTCCGGGTGTCCCTAACATCCGATTTTCAGCCACCGGGTCGGGTATCAGGACACTTCCATGCGCTGCCCCCGTTAGCTCCCCTGCGCACCACATACACTTCCAAACCGCTTCTATAAAAAGTGACAAGCCGCCCGGTTGAACGGCCGAATTGCCCGGATTGTACGCGCTTTAGACGTGGAATTACCCGAGGTGCTAACTCCGCCCCCAGTCTGACACGTGGGTTTTGCTTTTTCAGCCAAACCCGTATTTCTCACTCATAACTATGGGCAAAAACGTGCGAGTATTTTTCTGGAAACCTTCGAGCGGTTTATTAAAAACAAAAGTGAAAATGCAAATGATGAAAAACAACAAAAATGAATTGGAGGAGGAGGAAGTGGAGGAAGTGGAGGAGGAAGAAGTGGAGGAGGAAGGAGTGGAGGAGAAAGAAGTGGAGGAGGAGGAGGAAGTGGAGGAGGAGGAAGTGGAGGAGGAGGAAGTGGAGAAGGAGGAAGTGGAGAAGGAGGAAGTGGAGGAGGAAGGAGTGGAGGAGGAAGGAGTGGAGGAGGAAGGAGTGGAGGAGGAGGAAGTGGAGGAGGAAGGAGTGGAGGAGAAAGAAGTGGAGGAGGATGAGGAAGTGGAGGAGGAAGGAGTGGAGGAGGAGGAAGTGGAGGAAGAAGTGGAGGAGGAAGAAGTGGAGAAGGAGGAAGTGGAGGAAGAAGTGGAGGAGGAAGAAGTGGAGAAGGAGGAAGTGGAGAAGGAGGAAGTGGAGGAGGAAGAAGTGGAGGAAGAAGTGGAGAAGGAGGAAGTGGAGGAGGAAGGAGTGGAGGAGGAAGGAAGTGGAGGAGGAGGAAGTGGAGGAGGAGGAAGTGGAGGAGGAAGAAGTGGAGAAGGAGGAAGTGGAGGAGGAAGGAGTGGAGGAGGAAGGAGTGGAGGAGGAAGGAGTGGAGGAGGAGGAAGTGGAGGAGGAGGAAGTGGAGGAGGAAGGAGTGGAGGAGAAAGAAGTGGAGGAGGATGAGGAAGTGGAGGAGGAAGGAGTGGAGGAGGAGGAAGAAGTGGAGGAGGAGGAAGTGGAGGAAGAAGTGGAGGAGGAAGAAGTGGAGAAGGAGGAAGTGGAGGAGGAAGAAGTGGAGGAAGAAGTGGAGGAGGAAGAAGTGGAGGAGGAGGAAGTGGAGGAGGAAGAAGTGGAGGAGGAGGAAGTGGAGGAGGAAGAAGTGGAGGAGGAAGGAGTGGAGGAGGAGGAAGTGGAGGAGGAAGGAGTGGAGGAGAAAGAAGTGGAGGAGGATGAGGAAGTGGAGGAGGAGGAAGGAGTGGAGGAGGAGGAAGAAGTGGAGGAGGAGGAAGAAGTGGGGGAGGAGGAAGTGGGGGAGGAAGAAGTGGGGGAGGAGGAGGAAGTGGAGGAAGAAGTAGTGGAGGAAGAAGTGGAGGAGGAAGGAGTGGAGGAGGAAGGAGTGGAGGAGGAAGGAGTGGGGGAGGAGGAAGAAGTGGAGAAGGAGGAAGTGGGGGAGGAAGTGGAGGAGGAAGAAGTGGAGGAGGAAGAAGTGGGGGAGGAAGAAGTGGAGGAGGAAGAAGTGGGGGAGGAAGAAGTGGAGGAGGAAGTGGAGGGGGAAGAAGTGGAGGGGGGAAGAAGTGGAGGAGGAAGAAGTGGAGGGGGAAGAAGTGGAGGGGGAAGAAGTGGGGGAGGAAGAAGTGGGGGAGGAAGAAGTGGAGGAGGAAGAAGTGGGGGAGGAAGAAGTGGGGGAGGAAGAAGTGGGGGAGGAAGAAGTGGAGGAGGAAGAAGTGGAGGAGGAAGGAGGAGGAAGAAGTGGAGCAGGAAGAAGTGGAGGAGGAAGGAGGAGGAAGAAGTGGAGGAGGAAGAAGTGGGGGAGGAAGTGGAGGAGGAAGAAGTGGAGGAAGAAGTGGAGGAGGAAGAGTGGAGGAGGAAGGAGGAGGAGGAAGAAGTGGAGGAGGAAGAAGTGGAGGAAGAAGAAGCGGAGGAGAAGAAGCGGAGGAGGAAGAAGTGGAGGAGGAAGGAGGAGGAGGAAGAAGTGGAGGAGGAAGAAGTGGAGGAGGAAGAAGCGGAGGAGAAGAAGCAGAGGAGGAAGAAGTGGAGGAGGAAGAAGTGGAGGAGGAAGAGGTGGAGGAGGAAGAAGTGGAGGAGGAAGAGGTGGAGGAGGAAGAAGTGGAGGAGGAAGAAGTGGAGGAGCCTCTTGAGCGCTTCTCCGGTTTGTGCTCACATTTCGTTCCTAAATTCGATCAGAAACTCAGCCCGAATGTCAAAGTTTTGTGATGTTCAGTTTATAAACACACAAATCTGCCCATCCTTAACACATACACTGACACATACATACATGCACACATACATATACTCACATAAACACACATACAGCATATACTTACATGCATACATAAACACATACACGTGTACCCCCCTTTCCCTATGGCTAAGGGAACTACGAGGATAACTACACGTGCTGCTATACCCGTTTGCTCACAGGAGGCCTAAGCCTCCGCCTCTGGGAGCCTGGGGGTGAGCTCTTTCTCCTTGCGTGCAGCGCCTCCACCTATGAGGGATCCCAGCGCTGGCGTAATAACCCCTCACAGGAACCAATAACCAGTAATAAATAATACATCACACAATGTATTTAACCAAGGTTTACTGTACACACTAATAACACACATAACAGGTAGCAACGGTACCCACAATATAACCCCAGTGATCCAATACTTGATGGTTCCCCCGAAGTACTAAGGTTGCGGTGGCACCAATACCCCTGGTGTCCTGTCCCAGCAACTCCCACCCAAATGTAATGTAGCGCTACCCCCTGTGGATGTACATGCACGTTGGGTACCTGCCTGGGTACACACGCTGCTTAGCGTAGTGAGTTGGAGCGGGTCCCACATAGCGGGGCCTCCAACACAAATCACCACTCTCCTAAAGGGTTGAGGATCCTCCTTGCCGTGTGAGCTCCAGCCGGAGGGTCTCTCAAAATGTCCCTGGAGCCTGGTACCTGGTCCCAGGCCGCAGGGTACCGCGTGGCCATCCGGTGAGTGGTGCAACAGTACTACTACAGTACTAAAGGGGAAGAGTCGCTATCTGAGGCCTTCCCTGCAACACTCCGCTGGGGTGACCCAGGGACTAGATGGGGCCTACAGGGCAAGGTCTAGCCCAGGAAGCTACTTCTCCCTGGATACTACCTGTCTCCTCGGTGTCTCCATCAGAACTGACACGCGGGCTTCCCACGCTCGGAGGATATCCCGTCTCTCCCTCCTGCGCGAATCCTATTGGCTGTAGCACCCCACGTGAACGTCCCTCCCTCTAGGGATTCTGGGACATGTAGTCCCGCGCTACATGTGCGGAGCTAACCTAAGATGGCCACCGCACTACTCACACTGCGCATGCGCGCCTCGCCGTACTGCACATGCGCAACTCCTAAAATGGCCACCATCACCTCCCGCTCGTAGCTCCGGGGAACTACTGACCAGCTCCCCCCCCGCACCGAAGGCAGGGTAGGGGGACTTGGCTACACCCATATAAATGCACAGACATACACACGCACATACATATGTAACCCTCTGTGCCCGGCTGCCCAAGGAGGTTACATTAGCGTAGTGGTGTAGAAGGCATCCGCAGTGATTTACCTCGTCTCGGGGCTGTGGTGGTCTGCTTGGCGATGGAAAAGACGGGGCCCAGGAGTTTTTCTAGCGCAACCTCAATCTCTATTCATGTTCCCAAGCCTTGGAACCCTGCGGTTCCAGCACATGTAGCGTGACATTGTTGCACGTGTTTTCATCCATACAGATCAGAATGGTTATTCAGATCTTCCCTGTTATACACTCACATACATACAAATACTTAAATACAAACATACACACTTAAAAGCATACATAGATACATGGGCTACATACCTAAATACACACATACATACACAGACATACTTAAATACATACATGCATACTGTAATACACACACAATGAGTGACAGACAGTACTCCAATCAGTGAGATTCCTTTCCAATCACTGCTATCCAGTGAGTGATACTGCCCTCTACTGAGGGAGTCTGCCCTCTGATAAGTGCACTCTCATCTACTGAGTGAGTTTGCATCCAATAAGTGACACTGTCCTCACCTGAGGGAGTCTGCCCTCCAATAAGTGACACTGTCCTCTACCGAGTAAACCTGCCCCCCAATAAGTGACACTGTCCTCTACCGAGTAAACCTGCCCCCAATAAGTGACACTGTCCTCTACTGAGAAAACCTGCCCCCCAATAAGTGACACTGTCCTCTACTGAGTGAGTCTGCCCCCCAATAAGTGACACTGTCCTCTACTGAGTGAGTCTGCCCTCCAATAAGTGACACTGTCCTCTACGGAGTGAGTCTGCCCTCCAATAAGTGACTCTGTCCTCTACTGAGTAAACCTGCCCTCCAATAAGTGACACTGTCCTCTACTGAGCGAGTCTGCCCCCCAATAAGTGACACTGTCCTCTACTGAGTTGAAGTCTGCCCGTCCAATAAGTGACACTGTCCTCTACGGAGTGAGTCTGCCCTCCAATAAGTGACTCTGTCCTCTACTGAGTAAACCTGCCCTCCAATAAGTGACACTGTCCTCTACTGAGTGTCTGCCCTCCAATAAGTGACACTGTCCTCTACTGAGTGTCTGCCCTCCAATAAGTGACACTGAATCTCTGTCATTGATGGTTCAGCGTGCCCATCACAGTCAAGTATTGATCGTTTGGCTTTCTACATCAGCAAATAAAGCTAAGATCAGACCCTACAGATGGGGGAAGGGAGACCACGGAGACCCCAAATATAGAGCCAGGAGAGGAGGGAGACCCCAAATACAGAGAGTGGGGAGTGAAGAGAGGCCAGGGAGACCCCAAATACAGAGGGGAGAGTTGGGGTGACCCCAAATGGGGGAGCAAGGGGAGAACCCAGATATGGAGTGGGGGTTAGAACAAGGAGACCTAAAATATAGGAGTGAGGGGGGGGGGGGGGGGGAATCAGGGAGACTCCGAATACAAGGAGAGTGGGGAGCAGGTTGAGAGGGATATATGCAGATTGCTGTATAAACATCAATGACATGTCACCCCCATTCAGTGTCAGAGGGGGCTGTGATGTGGGGCTTTGGGACTGAAGGGGTTAATCCCCACATTGCAGCCCTGGGGGTCCTCTGTCACTATTCCCTGTCTGTGTCCTGCAGTGATATGGTTAAAGTAGTAGTGACCCTTTAACCCATTAAACACGCCACTGTCATCAGGTCACTTTGTTCCTACATGAACTTGTGTCTCTCTGTAGCAGTCGTTTGCAACCTTTTTCGATTAAGGAACCTGTTCTGGACCAAGCACACCCTGAGGGATGCGTAGGGGCAGGCAGGTTAACTCCATCCCATATCAAGCAAGGGGACCCTCGTACCCGCTGAAGTGTTTATTTGGGGCAACAACATACAAATAAAAAAAGGGGGGGAAAGTACTGAGGGAAAACTGGGACATGAGAGGAAGGGAAGGGGAGCTGTGAGGGAAGTGGAATAAATGCAAGATATAGGGATAGGTTTTAAAAAAAAATTCAAAAAGTAACTTTACCAGGATAGGAGAGAAGACTACTCAACATGGCTGCTGGTACTAAGAGACAGCTTGCTGGTCTGGGCTGATGGGAAATTAACTTGGACAATACCACCTGGCAAGGGGAGGGGGAGTAGTCCATCCTGGTCAAAGGCAGGGGGGTTACCAAGGCAACTGGCAGAAGCCAAGAAACCCACAAGGGATCACAACATTGTTGCAACAGCCAGGCTGAGGAGCTCTGGCAGCCTGAAGACAGAGAAAACACACCGTCCTGTTCCAGGACAGAACCCTATAATTATATTGTGAAATTCTGCTGAACCCCAATCCTCTCTAATAGCGCGTCTGAGATCAGATGCAGTATAAGGAACCCCAACCCTCTCTAATAGCGCGGCTGCGATCAGATGCATTGTAAGTTACCCCATCCCTCTCTAATACAGCGTCTGAGATCAGATGCATTGTAAGGAACCCCAACCCTCTCTAATAGCGCGTCTGAGATCAGATGCATTGTAAGGAACCCCAACCCTCTCTAATAGCGCATCTGAGATCTGATGCATTGTAAGGAACCCCAACCCTCTCTAATAGCGCGTCTGAGATCAGATGCAATGTAAGGAACCCCAACCCTCTCTAATAGCTGTCCTGAAAATTGCAGAGGACCCTTTAGTGATGCCCAGGGAACCCCTGTTGAAAAACACTGCAATATAGTCCTCTCTCTACAAATGGAGTGTCAGTTCTGGTGGGTAGCAGCATGGTGTAACCACACATGCAATTTGTTTTAACCCTATCCTTGCCAGTTGCAGTTTGATTTAATGTAGTTTGTGAAACAGTGAAAATTTAGAGTGAATTTAATTATTCTTTTATTTTATCTAGTATTGGAGAAATCCACCCCAGAAATTGAGAAACTCTTTAGGAACGGTATCTGTGGTGCGCAGTTTTTACTTGGCGTCTCGGCCGACGGGTGGGGTGGGGAATAACTCAAGGATTTGGGTCAAAATCCCGCTTAAAAGCAAGGGTTCTCTCTCTGCAGAAAAGCGTGAAGGAGGGGATTCTACTGAAGCAGACCAGCTCGTTCCAGCGATGGAAAAGGCGATACTTCAAACTGAGAGGAAGAACCCTGTACTATGCCAAGGATTCAAAGGTAGCCCTTTCTGTGACCCTATATATGTGACATTTAATAGGACTAGCACAATATACAAAAAGAGACTACACTTACCAAGCACAGTTCTACGGGGCGAATCCTTAGCGAACTAGTTGCTGGAAACCGCGTCGGTAGGGTTACCCAGGAGTACTTGCACAGCCGTAGGGGGTTCAGGTTTCTCAGACATCGGTAGAACAAGAAAGCAAACAGCGCACTGCCAGGGAGTCAGGTGGTGAAAAAATAAAATCCATTTATTTCAGAACATATCTGATAAAAAAACATCACCCCAGGGGGGGTAACAAGCAGCCTCCTACGCGTTTCGGACGGGTAGGTCCTTTATCTAGGACGGGTAGGTCCTTTGTCAAGGACGGGTAGGTCCTTTATCAAGGACGGGTAGGCCCTTTATTAAGGACGGGTAGGTCCTTGATAAAGGACCTACCCGTCCGAAACGCGTAGGAGGCTGCTTGTTACCCCCCCTGGGGTGATGTTTTTTATCAGATATGTTCTGAAATAAATGGATTTTATTTTTTCACCACCTGACTCCCTGGCAGTGCGCTGTTTGCTTTCTTGTTCTACGTGTATCTGGATTACCTCCATGGCTGGCACGCCACAGTGGACCCCTGGAGACAGCAGAAGTGGGTAAGGATTATATATCTTTATGTTTGACCACCATAGTTGAGTACTCTAACTTCGGACTGTATAAACTACCATGAGGAAATAATTTTACACATGGTTATGAGTGACTCACAGGCCATTTCATTTAAACCCACTCTGCTATATTGGGGTCCTTGAAGATTAATACTCTATGAACTCGTTGTCACAAGATTGGAGCACCCCTTGACTCTCTATTCTCAGACATCGGGGATGCAATTCGCACAATAGTAGTTTCAAATCCACGGATAGGGGTACTGTCTGGGCGTAACCTTTGTCATGTGATCCGCACTGCCCCGTACTGTCACACTCATCTCGTGTTTGGTTGGTGTTCCCCTATTTTGTTATAAGATGGGAGCGGTTATATGAGTAATAGGAGGAGTTATAGGGAGCGGTTATATGAGTAATAGGAGGAGTTATAGGGAGTGGGTATATGGGGAAATAGGAGGAGTTTTGGGGACGGTTATATGGAGTAATAGGAGGAGTTATAGGGAGCGTTTATATGGGGTAATAGGAGGAGTTATAGGGAGTGGGTATATGGAGTAATAGGAGGAGTTATAGGGACAGTTATATGGGGAAATAGAGGAGTTATAGGGAGCGGTTATATGGGGAAATAGAGGAGTTATAGGGAGCGGTTATATGGGGTAATAGGAGGAGTTATAGGGAGCGGTTATATGGGGAAATAGGAGGAGTTATATGGACGGTTATATGGGGAAATAGAGGAGTTATAGGGACAGTTATATGGGGTAATAGGAGAAGTTATAGGGAGCGGTTATATGAGTAATAGGTGGAGTTATAGGAAGGGGTTATATGGGGTAATAGGAGAAGTTATAGGGAGCGGTTATATGAGTAATAGGAGGAGTTATAGGAAGCGGTTATATGGAGTAATAGGAGGAGTTATAGGGAGCGGTTATATGGAGTAATAGGAGAAGTTATAGGGAGCGGTTATATGGAGTAATAGGAGAAGTTATAGGGAGCGGTTATAGAGTAATAGGAGGAGTTATAGGGACAGTTACATGGGGCAAAAGGAGAAGTTATAGGGAGCGGTTACATGGAGTAATAGGCAGAGTTAAGGGATCAGTAATAGGAGGAAGTGTCTTTGAGTATCACACTTCATACAATAATTTCCCTCCATCTCTTTCTCTCTCCCTCCATCTCCCTCTCTCTAACTCCCTCTCTTTCTCCCTCTCCCACTCTTTCTCTCCCTCTTCTTCCTGCAGTCTCTGATCTTCGATGAGGTAGACCTGTCCGATGCCAGCATGGCCGAAACCAGCACCAAGAATATCAACAACAGTTTCACGGTGAGCGGTGACCTCTAGGGCCTGTGACTTTGGGGTGGGTGGCACTTTCATGAGCTTTGCATCTCTAGGACGATGTTGTCATTAGGCTATACGAGGAACAGGTCTCTCACTTCATAGATCAATGGCTATACCACTATGCTAGGTATAATTTGGAGATGGTCACACTAGAGCTGGTCAGACTGCGAGTCGTCAGAAAACCCTTCATGTCTCTCCTTGACCTACTCTCTCCTCTTTTATTCTCACTCTCCATTTCTCTCTCCCTCTCTCTAATTCTCTATCCCTCTTTCTCTCCCCTCTTCTTTCTGTCTGACCCTGTCTCTCTCTCTCTCTGTCTCTCTCTCTCTCTCTCTCTCTCTCTCTCTCTCTCTCTCTCTCTCTCTCTCTCTCTCTCTCTCTCTCTCTCTCTCTCTCTCTCCTAGTTCTGCATCTGATCAATATATTTTATAGATTGCTGATGAACTCATTCTGGGACAGTTACAGTAAATCCCATGTCTGAGAGAGAGAGAGTGAGAGTGAGAGAAGAGGGAAAGGTAGAGAGACAGCTGGAGCATTGAGAGGGAGACTGATACTTGGAGAAGACAGAGTGAGAATTTGGGGTGGGGGGGGGGGGTAGAGAAAGAAAGAGGGAGAGAGTAAGAGAGAGATAGGACATGAGAAAGGGGGAGAGAGAAAGAGAGAGAAAGGACACGAGAAAGAGGGAGAGCTGTAGAAAGGAAGAGATGGGAGAGGAAGAAGCATGAAGGAAGGACAGAGAGGACAGTGACAGACGGTGACACGCTGTGTCTCCTTCGCAGGTCATCACTCCGTTCCGCAAACTCATCCTGTGTGCAGAGAACAGGAAGGAGATGGAGGACTGGATCGGGGCCCTGAAATCCGTGCAGAAGTGGGAGCTCAACGAGGTACGACAGTCAAGTACCACTATATACATCATCAGACATTAGTGCAGCCACCCCTGGGGTGGATCCTGATATCAGTGCAGCCGCCTCTGGGGTGGGATCTTGACATTAGTGCAGCCGTCTCTGGGCTGGGATCCTGATTTTAACGCAGACGTCTCTGGGGTGGGAGCCTGACATTAGTGCAGCCACCTCTGGGGTGGGATCCTAACATTTATGCAGCCACCCCTGGGGTGGGAGCCTGACATTAGTGTAGCTGTCTCTGGGATGGGAGCCTGACATTAGTGCAGCCGCCTCTGGGGTGGGGATCCTGACATTAGTGCAGCGCCTCTGGGATGGGAGCCTGACATTAGTGCAGCCGCCTCTGGGGTGGGAGCCTGACATTAGTGCAGCCGCCTCTGGGATGGGGATCCTGACATTAGTGCAGCCGCCTCTGGGGTGGGAGCCTGATATTAGTGCAGACGTCTCTGGGGTGGGATCCTAACATTAGTGTAGCTGTCTCTGGGGTGGGATCCTGACATTAGTGCAGCCGCCTCTGGGGTGGGAGCCTGACATTAGTGCAGCCGCCTCTGGGGTGGGAGCCTGACATTAGTGCAGCCGCCTCTGGGATGGGGATCCTGACATTAGTGCAGCCGCCTCTGGGGTGGGAGCCTGACATTAGTGCAGCCGCCTCTGGGGTGGGAGCCTGACATTAGTACAGCCGCCTCTGGGGTGGGAGCCTGACATTAGTGCGGCCGCCTCTGGGGTGGGAGCCTGACATTAGTGCGGCCGCCTCTGGGGTGGGAGCCTGACATTAGTGCAGCCGCCTCTGGGGTGGGGGACCCTGACATTAGTGCAGCCGCCTCTGGGGTGGGAGCCTGACATTAGTGCGGCCGCCTCTGGGGTGGGAGCCTGACATTAGTGCAGCCGCCTCTGGGGTGGGAGCCTGACATTAGTGCGGCCGCCTCTGGGGTGGGAGCCTGACATTAGTGCAGCCGCCTCTGGGGTGGGGGACCCTGACATTAGCTCAGACGTCTCTGGAGAGCAATCCTGATATTACTGAAGCCGGCCTCTGGGTTGCGATCGAGTAATGGTTATCCTCTTGCTTCCAGACCACCCCAATTTAATATGGAGCACTTTTCAGGAATGCATAACTGGTACGCCTGCTCCCACGCCCGCCCCACCTTCTGTAACGTCTGCAAGGAGGCGCTATCTGGAGTCACCTCCCATGGACTGTCCTGTGAAGGTATCTGTGAAGCATCCCTGCAATTATATTAAGCAATAGGGGGAGTTATAGTGTTCGGTTATATGGGGCAATAGGAGGAGTTATAGGGAGATGTTATATGGGGCAATAGGAGTTATAGGAAACGGTTATATGGAGCAATAGGATTAGTTATAGGTAAGGGTTATATGGAGTATTATGAGGAGGTATAGGGAGCAATTATATGGAGCAATAGGAGGCGTTATAGGGACAGGTTATATGGAGTAATTGGAAGAGTTATATGGGGTAATAGGAGGAGATATAGGGAGAGGTTATATGGGGTAATAGCATGAGGTATAGAGAGCGGGTCTATATAGCAGTATAGTAATCCAGGATTATATACAGGTCCATAACAGCATAATGAGACATTAAACCCAGATCCAGTTTCTGATTTAATGACGATGAGTCTGTACATTTCCGGCTCCTTCTTTAGAAATCCTTGTCATTTGAATACCTTTAAATAGCTGCGCCTGTAAGCTGCACGCGCCAGCTCCCTCTTTGCATACGGAGGGCTGACGCAGGCAGGCTGGGAAGGCCATTAACCCCTGCAGTGCCACACCTCCCCAGGGGGAAAGGGGGAGGCAGTGGCACAGACGTTCTCTGCTGCTGAATGATTCACAGTAATTAGAGGCGCTCCTGCCAGCGAGGTCTGTGTGCTTCATACGAACATACAGACGTCTGAGCATCAATGCACAGAATAGGGCTCAGCGCACAGCAAACAGAAGCACAATGTAGACAGTCAACTGATGTCACTGTAATATGTCACCAGGTACCAGGTGCACTGCGGGAGGTCCATGCTCACTAAGCGAGAAATAGGGTTTTTTCCTTCGTAGCTCGTAAATGTGTTCATCTGAAACACTAAGGTTACTATAGAGTTTGAGTTCAAAGTGTCCTCCTTCTGCTGAAACGCCCGGAGACGAGAACGCCGCTATCTGATGACATCATCAATAAAGCGCGGCTCCCACACCTGAACGATACGTTAGTTTTTTTTTAACGAATGTTTATGGAATCCCAGCGACCGTCCTGTATCCGGAAACATTGGATGTGAGCGTTTTGGACCCCAATTCTTGCTCTCCGGTACTTTGTAACGCGCTTGTCTTCTTCGCTGAACACCGTTTTGTAATTATGCACTTGATGAGGTCATCGCGCCGTCACCAATGCCAAAGAATATTTATCATCAAATAATACTTCAAAAATAATAATAATAACATAATCTACTGCGACAGACCTATAATTTACATTAAATTTACAACATTTACAAATTTACATTAAAATGTAGTGATTTTTCTGGAAGATATAACGAAAAATAAAAGGGGTCCCGGTTTTTCTGAACACAGTGTAGATAGAGATATATAGATAGATACACAGATGATAGACAGACAGACAGATAGATAGACAGATAGACAGACAGAGAATATATATATCTACTATATATTTCTGAAAGCACTGTATGTCTGCGTCCCTAGCGGCAATCTCATTGGTCCCTTGGCCTGCCCGCCCCCGCACCTCTCATTGGCCTGAGGCAGAGTGACGGGCCAAAAAACACACACACACACACACACCCCCCCCCCCCTCACTCACTCTCCCCCGTCAGTTGGACCGCAGCTCACCTTCCACACACACCCCCCCCCCCTCCTCTCCCGGTGCCCCTCACTCTCTCCCCCCTCCCCACCTCACCCAAATCCCCACGCTCCGCAACATCCCCAGCCGCACCATCACCCTCACCGTGCGCCGCTCCCGGAGGAAGCGCGGCCCTCCTGCTCAGCAGCAAACTCCAGGCTCCTCTCCCCTCACGGCGCGGCCCGGGCCTCCTGCACTCCCCCTCACGTGCGCCGGCTCCCGGACGGAGGGGAAGCGCGGCGCGGGACTCCTCACGTGCACCGGCTCCCAGACGGAGGGGAAGCGCGGCGCGGGACTCCTCACGTGCACCGGCTCCCAGACGGAGGGGAAGCGCGGCGCGGGACTCCTCCTCACGTGCACCGGCTCCCAGACGGAGGGGAAGCGCGGCGCGGGACTCCTCCTCACGTGCACCTGCTCCCAGACGGAGGGGAAGCGCGGCGCGGGTCTCCTGCCACTCTTGCCCCCCCCCGCCAGCTTCCCGAACTCACCTCCTGCCCCAGCCAGATGCCACGGGGTCAAGGTAAGTCACCCACCGTCTCCCACCCACGCACTGTCACCCAGTCACCCACCCACACACCCACCCAGTCACCCACTTTCACCCAGTCAGTCTCCCACCCAGTCACCCACTTTCACCCAGTCAGTCTCCCACCCAGTCACCCACTTTCACCCAGTCAGTCTCCCACCCAGTCACCCACTTTCACCCAGTCAGTCTCCCACCCAGTCACCCACTTTCACCCAGTCAGTCTCCCACCCAGTCACCCACTTTCACCCAGTCACCCACTTTCACCCAGTCACCCACTTTCACCCAGTCACCCACTTTCACCCAGTCACCCACTTTCACCCAGTCACCCACTTTCACCCAGTCACCCACTTTCACCCAGTCAGTCAGTCTCCCACCCAGTCAGTCAGTCTCCCACCCAGTCAGTCAGTCTCCCACCCAGTCAGTCAGTCTCCCACCCAGTCAGTCAGTCTCCCAGTCAGTCTCCCACCCAGTCAGTCTCCCACCCAGTCAGTCTCCCACCCAGTCAGTCTCCCACTCAGTCAGTCTCCCACTCAGTTTCCCACTCACCCACCCATTCAGTCTCCCACTCACCCACCCATTCAGTCTCCCACTCACCCACCCATTCAGTCTCCCACTCACCCACCCATTCAGTCTCCCACTCACCCACCCATTCAGTCTCCCACTCACCCACCCAGTCTCACCCAAAACCACCCACCCACTCACTGACCCCACCCACCCACTCACCGACCCCACCTACCCACTCACTGACCCACCCAGTCACCGACCCCAGTCACTGACCCACCCAGTCACCGACCCTGAAAAAGTCACCCAGTCACCGACCCACCCACCGACCCAAAGTCACCCACCCACCAACCCAAAGTCACCCACCCACCGACCCAAAGTCATCCACCCCCCGACCCAAGTCACCCACCCACCGACCCAACTCACCCACCCAACCACCGACCCAAAGTCACCCACCGACCCAAAGTCACCCACCCACCGACACAAAGTCAAACCCACCGACCCAAAGTCACCCACCCACCCACCGACCCAAAGTCACCCACCAACCCAAAGTCACCCACCCACCGACCCAAAGTCACCCACCCACCCACCGACCCAAAGTCATCCACCCACCGACCCAAGTCAAACTCACCCACCCAACTAATGACCCAAAGTCACACACCGACCCAAAGTCACCCACCCACCGACCCAAAGTCAAACCGACCCAAAGTCACCCACCCACCGACCCAAAGTCACACACCCACCGACCCAAAGTCACACACCCACCGACCCAAAGTCACACACCCACCGACCCAAAGTCAAACGACCCAATGTCACCCACCCACCGACCCAAAGTCACCCACCCACCGACCCAAAGTCACCCACCCACCGACCCAAAGTCAAACCGACCCAAAGTCACCCACCCAGTCACTGACCCAAAGTCACCCACCCACACACTCAGTCAACTCAGTCACCCACCTAGCTGTCAAGGGGGGGGAAGCCTAACCCTGTCGTACGCCCCCCCAAAATTACATCCCGGGCAACGCCGGGTCTCTCAGCTAGTAGCAAATAAAAAGATCACTTGTGAGCACATTCACATGTCTTAGGCAGGTCTGCAACCTGCCTTTCACCATTATCCCCAGCATACAGTGCTTCCACAGCAGCAAGGGATTCTGGGAAATGACATGCAAATTTGCACACACTGTGTCACCTTTTGCCTGAAAAACCATTGTTACATGGAGCCCATATAAGCTAATGCTCGCTGTTAACACAGCTTTAAAGCACAGCATGGGAATCAGATGCAAAGCCAGAGAAACCACTCACAGACATGTTTCAGCCTTAATGGGTCTCATCAGTGTGAGGTTGGTTGTACTGCTGGCTTTGCATTTTCAAGACTGTAGCACATTCACATTCTATATATATATAGAACCACAGATAGATATAGATATATAGATAACTAAATAGATAGATCTATTCAGTTATAAATTTTCTAGTAATTAGGAGTCCTGTTAATATCACTCTCTGTGCAGTTTTGCGGGGGGTGGGAGTATAATTGGGGGTGGGAGTATATTTGGGGGTGGGAGTATAATTGGGATGGGAGTATAATTGGGGGTGGGAGTATAATTGGGGATGGGAGTATAATTGGGGGTGGGAGTATAATAGGGGGTGGGGATGTTGGGGGTTGGAGTATAATTGGGGGTGGGGATGTTGGGGGTGGGAGTATAATTGGGGATGGGAGTATAATTGGGGATGGGAGTATAATTGGGGGTGGGAGTATAATTGGGGGTGGGAGTATAATTGGGGGTGGGAGTATAATTGGGGTGGGGATGTTGGGGGTGGGAGTATAATTGGGGGTGGGGATGTTGGGGGTGGGAGTATAATTGGGAGTGGGAGTATAATTGGGGGTGGGAGTATAATTGGGGGTGGGAGTATTATTGGGGATGGGAGTATAATTGGAGGTGGGAGTATAATTGGGGGTGGGAGTATAATTGGGGGTGGGAGTATAATTGGGGGTGGGGATGTTGGGGCTGACAACTGATGTGTTTTCTCTGCTCTGCAGTGTGTAAATTCAAAGCTCACAAGCGCTGTGCGGTCAGAGCCACAAATAACTGCAAATGGACCACTCTGGCTTCGGTGGCAAATGACATCATAGAGGACGAGGACGGGGTGAGTGCAGCGGGCAGTCCCACGGAAGAGCAAAGTGACCTAATGACAGTGACAGTAATAATCTTATGGATAGTTGGTTCAGGGTTGGGTGCTGGCTGTGCATGGTGACACATTCAGGTTCTGGGGGCTGATTCCTCTGTGTCACTGTGTCCCTCTGTCCCCGAACAGGTGACAATGCCTCACCAATGGCTGGAGGGGAATCTGCCGGTCAGCGCTAAGTGTGCCGTGTGTGACAAGACGTGTGGAAGCGTGCGGAGGCTGCAGGACTGGAGGTGTCTGTGGTGCAAAGCTATAGTAAGACTGAGTATCTCTCTACTTTCATCTTATCACTGTCATGGGCCACAGATCCCTTCTCACTGTGTCACTGGGGGGTTATTAATTAAACTGCGATAGTGCCGATCAGGGATCTATCCCACGAAAACTCCCCAAAAAGTCACAAGGAGTTTCTGTGCGATAGTTCTTTGATCGGCACTATTGCAGTTTAATAAATAATGCACACTGCAGAGGAGGGACAGACTCCATGTCACATAGCTCCCCTCTGTCTGTGTCACTGTGTCACCCTGCGGGGGAGGGACAGACTCCATGTCACATAGCTCCCCTCTGTCTGCGTCACTGTGTCACCCTGTGGGGTGAGGGACAGACTCCTTGTCTCATAGCTCCCCTCTGTCTGTGTCACTGTGTCACCCTGTGGGGGAGGGACAGACTCCATGCCCCTTAGCTCCCTCTGTCTGTGTCACTGTGTCACCCTGCGGGGGAGGGACAGACTCCATGTCCCATAGCTCCCTCTGTCTGTGTCACTGTGTCACCCTGTGAGGTGAGGGACAGACTCCATGTCACATAGCTCCCTTCTGTCTGTGTCAATGTCACCCTGCGGGGGGAGGAACAGACTCCATGTCCCATAGCTCCCTCTGTCTGTGTCAATGTGTCACCCCGTGGGGTGAGGGACAGACTCCATGTCTCATAGCTCATTCTGTCTGTGTCACTGTGTCACCCTGTGGGGTGAGGGACAGACTCCATGTAATATAGCTCCCTTCTGTCTGTGTCAATGTCACCCTGCGGGTGGAGGAACAGACTCCATGTCACATAGCTCCCCTCTGTGTCACTGTGTCACCCTGCAGGGGGGAGGGACAGGCTCCATGTCCCACAGCTCCCTTCTGTCTGTGTCACTGTGTCACCCTGCGGGGGGAGGGACAGACTCCATGTCACATAGCTCCCCTCTGTCTCTGTCACTGTGTCACCCTGCGCGGGAGAGGGACCGACTCTACGTGACATAGTTCCTTCCCTTCTGTGTCATTATGTAACCCTGCATTTCAGGGGGACAGACTCTATGTCACATAGCTCTCCTCTGTCTGTGTCACTGTGTCACCCTGCGGGGGGAGGGACAGACTCCATGTCCCATAGCTCTCCTCTGTCTGTGTCACTGTGTCACCCTGCGGGGGGAGGGACAGACTCCATGTCACATTGCTCCCCTCTGTGTCACTGTGTCACCCTGCGGGGGGAGGGACAGACTCCATGTCACATAGCTCCCCTCTGTCTCTGTCACTGTGTCACCCTGCGGGGGGAGGGACAGACTCCATGTCACATAGCTCCCCTCTGTCTCTGTCACTGTGTCACCCTGCGGGGGGAGGGACAGACTCCATATCACTTAGCTCCCCTCTGTGTCACTGTGTCACCCTGCGGGGGGGAGGGACAGACTCCATATCACATAGCTCCCCTCTGTGTCACTGTGTCACCCTGCGGGGGGAGGGACAGACTCCATGTCCCATAGCTCCCCTCTGTCTCTGTCACTGTGTCACCCTGCGGGGGGAGGGGCAGACTCCATGTCACATAGCTCCCCTCTGTGTCACTGTGTCACCCTGCAGGGGGAGGGACAGGCTCCGTGTCCCATAGCTCCCTTCTGTCTCTGTCACTGTGTCACCCTGCGGGGGGAGGGACAGGCTCCATGTCCCATAGCTCCCCTCTGTCTGTGTCACTGTGTCACCCTGCGGGGGGGAGGGACAGACTCCATATCACATAGCTCCCTTCTGTCTCTGTCACTGTGTCACCCTGCGGGGGGAGGGACAGACTCCATGTCCCCCTCACTCCCCTGTCTGTGTCACTGTGTCACCCTGCAGGGGAGGGACAGACTCCATGTCCCCCTCACTCCCCTGTCTGTGTCACTGTGTCACCCTACGGGGGAGGGACAGACTCCATGTCCCCCTCACTCCCCTGTCTGTGTCACTGTGTCACCCTGCGGGGGAGGGACAGACTCCATGTCCCCCTCACTCCCCTGTCTGTGTCACTGTGTCACCCTGCGGGGGAGGGACAGACTCCATGTCCCCCTCACTCCCCTGTCTGTGTCACTGTGTCACCCTGCGGGGGAGGGACAGACTCCATGTCCCCCTCACTCCCCTGTCTGTGTCACTGTGTCACCCTGCGGGGGGAGGGACAGACTCCATGTCACATAGCTCCCCTCTGTCTCTGTCACTGTGTCACCCTGCGGGGGGAGGGACAGACTCCATATCACTTAGCTCCCCTCTGTCTCTGTCACTGTGTCACCCTGCGGGGGGAGGGGCTGCCTCTCACCCACCTCTCTTCCCAGGTTCACAGTTCATGTAAGGAGCAGTTGGGGAAGGTTTGCCCACTTGGAGCCTGCAGAGTCTCCATTATCCCGCCCACCGCGCTGAACAGCATCGACTCAGACGGTAAGTGCGCAGGGAGAACTGCTGGGGGTGTAAACTCAGTATTAAAGTATACTGCGGCATGCGCATCTGACTTGTGGAAACCGTCTGTATATTAAATGTCAATTTGTTACCAGGATAGGAACTGTCACTCCCTCTGCAGGGAGTGCGTGGGACAGAGGACGGGCCAGGACACCCCCTCTCTATTACACTGTGCAGGGAGTGCGTGGGGCAGAGGACGGGCCAGGACACCCCCTCTGTATTACACTGTGCAGGGAGCGGGAGGGACAGCGATAGGGCCAGGACACCCCCTCTGTATTACACTGTGCAGGGAGCGGGAAGGACAGCGATAGGGCCAGGACACCCCCTCTGTATTACACTGTGCAGGGAGCGGGAGGGACAGCGATAGGGCCAGGACACCCCATCTGTATTACACTGTGCAGGGAGCGGGAGGGACAGCGATAGGGCCAGGACACCCCCTCTGTATTACACTGTGCAGGGAGCGGGAGGGACAGCGATAGGGCCAGGACACCCCCTCTGTATTAAACTGTGCAGGGAGCGGGAGGGACAGCGATAGGGCCAGGACACCCCCTCTGTATTACACTATGCAGGGAGCGGGAGGGACAGCGATAGGGCCAGGACACCCCCTCTGTATTACACTGTGCAGGGAGCGGGAGGGACAGCGATAGGGCCAGGACACCCCCTCTGTATTACACTATGCAGGGAGCGGGAGGGACAGCGATAGGGCCAGGACACCCCCTCTGTATTACACTGTGCAGGGAGCGGGAGGGACAGCGATAGGGCCAGGACACCCCCTCTCTATTACACTATGCAGGGAGCGGGAGGGACAGCGATATGGCCAGGACACCCCCTCTCTATTACACTGTGCAGGGAGCGGGAGGGACAGGACACCCCCTCTGTATTACAGTTGGCAGGGAGTGGGAGGCTGTAATAGGAATCCCAGGTGTTTTTCATATTAGGATCCCAATATTCCCCCCCCCCACTCCCACTGCAGGATTTTGGAAGGCCACGTCCCCCGCCTCCTGTTCCAGTCCCCTACTCGTCTTCGTCAACTCTAAGAGCGGAGACAACCAGGGCGTGAAATTCCTGCGCAAGTTCAAGCAGTTCCTGAATCCGGCGCAGGTCTTCGATCTGATGAACGGGGGGCCGCAGCTGGGGTGAGTGTGAGTGGGACGTGCCCCCGCAGCCCTTACACAGGGGAATGAGGGGGACATGGAGTCTGTCCCTCCCCCGCAGGGTGACACAGTGACACAGACAGGGGAGTGAGGGGGACATGGAGTCTGTCCCTCCCCCCGCAGGGTGACACAGTGACACGGAGTCTGTCCCTCCCCCGCAGGGTGACACAGTGACACGGAGTCTGTCCCTCCCCCGCAGGGTGACACAGTGACACAGACAGGGGAGTGAGGGGGACATGGAGTCTGTCCCTCCCCCCGCAGGGTGACACAGTGACACGGAGTCTGTCCCTCCCCCGCAGGGTGACACAGTGACACGGAGTCTGTCCCTCCCCCGCAGGGTGACACAGTGACACAGACAGGGGAGTGAGGGGGACATGGAGTCTGTTCCTCTCACAGTATTATAATAGTTACTGCAATTGCTTATATCCTCATATATTATCAGTCAGTTTTGGTAAAACATAGATAAGACGCCCCCTCTGGTGGTCATATTTGGAATTACACACGATGTACATTACAATAAACAATATAACTATTCAATACACAGTCAAATAATTTTAATTCATGTTTTTTCCCTAGTACAATCAATCATAATTTATAGAATGTATCACTGGTTATGTTAACCCCTTTGATGTAAGAGGAGCCTGCAATGCATTGCAGAGCTAAATAATAACATGCAGAGCGATATGAGGTAAAGCAAATTAATAGCACACAGAGATATAATAACACACAGACAAATTTAATAACATACAGATATATAATTACATGCAAATGGATATAACACGCAGGGATTTATACCAACACACAGAGAAATATAATTACACAGAGATTTCATAACACGCAGAGAGATAAACACACACACACACATTTAATAACATGGAGAGATATAATAACACGCATAGAGGTATAACAACATAAAGAGAGGTATAATTTAATGCAGAGATATAATAACACGCAGAGAGATATAATAACACGCAGACATATAATAACATGCAGAGAGATAATATCATACAGAGAGATAAAATAACAGGCAGAGATATAATAACATGCAGAATGATATAATAACATGCAGAGATATAATAACATGCAGAGAGATATAATAACAGGCAGGGAGATATAATAACATGCAGAGAGATATAATAACACGCAGAGATATAATAACATGCAGAGAGATAAAATAACACGCAGAGATATATAATAACACGCAGAGAGATATAATAACACGCAGAGAGATATAATAACACACAGAGATATAATAACACGAAGAGAGATATAATAACACGCAGAGATATAATAACTTGCAGAGATATATAATAACACGCAGAGAGATAAAATAACACGCAGAGAGATATAATAACACGCAGAGATATAATAACGCGCAGAGATATAATAACGCGCAGAGATATAATAACAGGCAGAGAGATATAATAACATGCAGAGAGATATAATAACACGCAGAAATATATAATAACACGCAGAGATATAATAACATTCAGAGATATATAATAACAGGCAGAGAGATATAATAACAGGCAGAGATATAATATCATGCAGAAAGTTATAATAACACACAGAGAGATATAATAACACGCAGAGATATAATAACACGCAGAGACATATAATAACATGCAGAGATATAATAACACGCAGAGAGATATAATAACATGCAGAGATATAATAACATGCAGAGATATAATAACATGCAGAGATATAATAACACGCAGAGAGATATAATAACATGCAGAGATATAATAACATGCAGAGATATAATAACATGCAGAGATATAATAACACGCAGAGAGATATAATAGCACGCAGAGATATAATAACATGCAGAGATATAATAACATGCAGAGAGATATAATAACACGCAGAGATATAATAACACGCAGAGATATAATAACACGCAGAGATATAATAACATGCAGAGATATAATAACACGCAGAGAGATATAATAACATGCAGAGATATAATAACACGCAGAGATATAATAACACGCAGAGATATAATAACATGCAGAGATATAATAACATGCAGAGATATAATAACATGCAGAGATATAATAACACGCAGAGAGATATAATAACATGCAGAGATATAATAACACGCAGAGATATAATAACATGCAGAGATATAATAACATGCAGAGATATAATAACATGCAGAGAGATATAATAACATGCAGAGATATAATAACACGCAGAGATATAATAACACGCAGAGATATAATAACACGCAGAGATATAATAACATGCAGAGATATAATAACACGCAGAGATATTTATAATAACATGCAGAGATATAATAACACGCAGAGAGATATAATAACATGCAGAGATATAATAACACGCAGAGATATAATAACACGCAGAGATATAATAACACGCAGAGATATAATAACATGCAGAGATATAATAACATGCAGAGATATAATAACATGCAGAGATATAATAACATGCAGAGAAATATAATAACATGCAGAGATATAATAACACGCAGAGAGATATAATAGCACGCAGAGATATAATAACACGCAGAGAGATATAATAACATGCAGAGAGATATAATAACATACAGAGATATAATAACATGCAGAGATATAATAACATGCAGAGATATAATAACACGCAGAGATATAATAACATGCCGAGAGATATAATAACATGCAGAGATATAATAACACGCAGAGAAATATAATAACATACAGAGATATAATAACATGCAGAGATATAATAACACGCAGAGATATAATAACACGCAGAGAGATATAATAACATGCAGAGATATAATAACATGCAGAGATATAATAACACGCAGAGAGATATAATAACACGCAGAGAGATATAATAACACGCAGAGAGATAATAACATGCAGAGATATAATAACACGTAGAGATATAATAACATGCCGAGAGATATAATAACATGCAGTGATATAATAACACGCAGAGAAATATAACATGCAGAGATATAATAACACGCAGAGAGATATAATAACATGCAGAGATATAATAACACGCAGAGAGATATAATAACACGCAGAGGGATATAATAACATGCAGAGAGATATAATAACAGGCAGAGAGATATAATAACACGCAGAGGGATATAATAACATGCAGAGATATATAATAACAGGCAGAGAGATATAATAACACGCAGAGGGATATAATAACATGCAGAGAGATATAATAACAGGCAGAGAGATATAATAACAGGCAGAGAGATATAATAACAGGCAGAGAGATATAATAACACGCAGAGAGATATAATAACACGCAGAGCGATATAATAACAGGCAGAGAGATATAATAACAGGCAGAGAGATATAATAACACGCAGAGCGATATAATAACACACAGAGAGATATAATAACAGGCAGAGAGATATAATAACACGCAGAGAAATATAATAACATGCAGAGATATAATAACACGCAGAGAGATATAATAACATGCAGAGATATAATAACACGCAGAGAGATATAATAACACACATAGAGATATAATAACGCGCAGAGAGATATAATAACAGGCAGAGAGATATAATAACACGCAGAGAGATATAATAACATGCAGAGAGATATAATAACACGCAGAGTGATATAATAACAGGCAGAGAGATATAATAACAGGCAGACTCCTCTAACGCCTGACCCTTTGTCCCACTCCACAGGCTGCGCCTGTTCCAGAAATTCTCCACCTTCCGTATTCTGGTGTGCGGTGGGGACGGCAGTGTGGGATGGGTGCTGTCTGAGATCGACAAGTTGGGACTCCACAAGCAGGTAGGAGAGAAAAGTCGGGTCATGTTTAACATCTGTCCCTAACGCCCCATATAACCGCTCCTTATAACTCCTCCTATCGCCCCATATAACCCTCCCTATATCTCCTCCTATCGCCCCATATAACCCTCCCTATATCTCCTCCTATTGCCCCATATAACTGCTCCCTATAATTTCTCTTATTACTCCATATAACGCCTGCCTATAACTCCCCTTATTGCCCCATAAAACCGCTCCCTACATCTCCTCCTCTGCAGTGCCAGCTAGGGGTGCTGCCGCTGGGCACAGGGAATGACCTTGCCCGGGTCCTGGGTTGGGGCAGCCTGTGTGACGATGACGCTCAACTGCTCCAAGTCCTGGAGAAGTTGGAACGTGCCACCACCAAGATGCTGGACAGGTAGAGAGAGCTAGACCCGGGCCGGGCCGGGCCGGGCCCTGCTCTTGCATGACACGGGGATGGGCAAACTGGGGCAAATTGAATGCACTTACCTTTCCTGCCTGTCCATCCCATGCTTAGATATGGGAAGGTGCCCTATAAATACAAAATTGCATTCATTACTCCACCCCAGAGGTGGTTGCACTAATGTCTAGATCCCCCCCATAGGCGGCTGCTCTACTGTCAGGATCACCCCCCCAGAGGTGGTTGCACTAATGTCTAGATCCCCCCCATAGGCGGCTGCTCTACTGTCAGGATCCCCCCCCAGATGTGGCTGCACTACTGTCAGGATTTCCCCAGAGGTGGCTGCACTACTGTCAGGATTTCCCCAGAGGCGGCTGCACTAATATCAAGATTTCCCCCCCCCCCCCCAGTGGTTGGCTGCAAACAATATACAGTAAATGTATATAATTACTACAGTAATTTCCTGTAACCCTCAGGTGGAGCATTTTAACTTATGAGTCTCCCAAACACTCCCCCCCGTCTATCAGAGAGGAGGAGAACAGCGATTCTCGACTTCAGGTGAGTGGAATCTGCGTATTATGTTTTCGTATTCATTTAATCTTGATATCTCAAAACAGGATGTCATTTTATGAGAGGGAGAGAGAGGAAAGAGAGGAGAGGAGAGAGGAGGAGAGAGAGGGAAAGAGGAGGAGAGGGGGTCAAGATACAGAGGAAATATGCCTCTTACTTTATATACCTCCAAAATACTTCACTAATTCAACTCGGAGTGAGATGTGTTCAAGGAATAATTTATAATATATATATATATATATATATATATATATATATATATATATATATATATATATATATATATATATATATATAAAAAACAAAACAGTGTGGCGCCAAAAAATAATATTACTGTGATAAAATGAATAAATGAAACTATAATTATTAAATAAAGAATTGTGTAAAGTGACAAATATATTGTAATTGTGTATATCTCTTAAACTAGTGTGACCTTTATAAATTCTATTATAACACAACCAATAAAAATTATCATAACAGTGCATAAACGTGCTAAAAAAAAAAAAGGAACTGAAAAATCAATAAAAATCCAACCAGTCCTTCAATAATTAGTCCATAATGATGAGGTTTCCGATAATGATGAAAAGGGGTCTTTGGGCTGCTCTCACACGGGGTAAACCAACTCCACAGATATCTATAGACAGAAAAAGAGAGAGAGCGCACGCCCCATAGCATAATACTGCATAAAATTTATTAAAACAGGGGAAGGGGGTAGGGGGTGGGGGGGTAGGAGTCGCACTCACAAGATGCAAATAGTTAAAAGGCAGTTTGTGAATATATCACCACCATCCGGTTCTGGATACTGGAACACGTCTCCGTGGACTCCTTCAGGGCTGCCAGACACGATCACCAGGAACCAGTCTGTGTGTAGTCCAAAATCCAGCTCTCACTTCCAATGGCCGCCGATTGTATTCCCGCGCTTGGTGTAGGCTTCTGCGCGTGCGCGGCGTCGTCGTGATGACGTAATCGCGCTCTCAGTACCCTGACGCGTTTCGTCACCTGACCGGTAACTTTCTCAAAGCCCTTTGAGAAAGTTACCGGTCAGGTGACGAAACGCGTCAGGGTACTGAGAGCGCGATTACGTCATCACGACGACGCCGCGCACGCGCAGAAGCCTACACCAAGCGCGGGAATACAATCGGCGGCCATTGGAAGTGAGAGCTGGATTTTGGACTACACACAGACAGCGAACGGAGCCTTGTACATCTGGTTCCTGGTGATCGTGTCTGGCAGCCCTGAAGGAGTCCACGGAGACGTGTTCCAGTATCCAGAACCGGATGGTGATGATATATTCACAAACTGCCTTTTAACTATTTGCATCTTGTGAGTGCGATTCCTACCCCCCCACCCCGCACCCCCTTCCCCTGTTTTAATAAATTTTATGCAGTATTATGCTATGGGGCGTGCGCTCTCTCTCTTTTTCTGTCTATATATATATATATTCAGTGGTTGACAAATCAACAAAAAATCTACTCGCCACCTAGTACCAAACGTGTGCTGCTTGGGCCAATATTTACTCGCCCGGGGGTTAAATCCACTCGCCCGGGGCGAGCAAATGTATAGGTTTGTCGAACACTGTATATATATATATATATAAATATAAAACACACAGAATGCCGCATGCACGCCAAGAATAGCTGGAACGCAGAAGCTAGCGTATGTACTATAATATCATTATCGCTAGTGGTGCTCCAGGAATGTGGATAATGTGACAACAAAAAAAGATTCCCTTGGGGACCACACGGGAATACCATAAAATATTACAATTTTATTACGTATAACGCTTAACAACAAGTGAGAAAGAAATAAATGGAGGGGGGGTCCAAACGGACTGCTCAAGGGACAACAACCCTGCTGTAAACATGGGAAAATAGCACAAAGTTAAAGTGCTCCGCTGATAATAGTGCAGGGGAGACGGGTATCGGTGAATCACTCCGACTGGCAATACACATAAGGACTCAGAGGATGGAACTCCGTGAGGCGCAGCCTTCTGAAGAACGCTTCCAGGTCACTGCACAGCCCCATCTTGTCCGTGGGCTTGGTAGTGCAGCATGTGAGTCCCTTTGATAATACCGAGGACTCTGCTTGATTTGGTGTGCAGTCTGAGATGTTATCAGTGCAGTGCTGCTGTTGGTGATTGTCCCTGTTTGTATTGTTTGTGGTTGTGCTGACTGCTGCAGAGTATCTCATTCTCAGCCTCAGTCTCAACTCAGAAGCGTCCGTCTGCGGCACTTCTGCTCCAGCAATGAAATCCCGCGATACAATGTCCAAATCCCGTTGTCGTGACGTCGGGCAACGGTGTGGGAATCAGTCACGGAGACTGTTAGTAATACTCCACTGTTATAGATAAGGACACTACGGGCAATATGCTAAGAGCAGTACTATCAGAATAAGTGCATAGACAAGCAAATGCACAATGCTTTTAACCCTACGCGTTTCGTTCCTGGCGTGGGAATTTCATCAGGGGAAATGCCCCTGATGAAGTTCCCACACCGTTGCCTAAAGTCACGATCACGGGATTTGGACATTCTATTGAGGGATTTAATTGCGGGAGTGGTAGTGCCGCAGACGGATTAGACGGACGCTTCTCAGTTGAGAGGGAGACGCCGATTTGCGGTTGTTTGCTTGTGCGGTGGCATACATCCACACTGCTCATTTTTGTCAGCTACATTGTAAGTAACCCTGTGTCCACCTGCGCATAAATTGCCTTTTAGTACTTCACTATTGTGGCCTCTTTCATTTTCCACGGGATCGAAAGAAGTTGGGACTTTGTTACCATCTGGGATACCTTCCGTTGATGCACTGTTGTTATACATTGATTTTGTTCCTATTTGCGCCCTTTATTCATTTTGATTGGTTATATATATTTTTGTCTTGGTGTGAGACTAGGAGGGAACATTTATAAGAGACAAAGCAGAAATGTTGCAGTCTCCACAATAAGATGTTATTTTAGATGACTTTTTGTAAGCCGCAGTTATCCAAAATTCTCCAGTTTTGCAATTATTCAAACTACTGGAATTCAAATATATTTGGGATAGCTACAAGGGGGATCCCAAATATGGGAAACCACATGAATCAAATGGAGTTTGAGGCTTGCAATCTCATTTTTGGTGTCTCATTTGACCTAGAACAACCTTCCCTAGGTCACCAGGAGTTAAGAAAGGGTCATCCTACTTCAGGGACTCGCACTCTTACCGCTCCGTCTCTGGTGTAAGTTGCCCACTTCCTTTTCTGGCAGGTGCAGATTTCGCAGTATGCTGATTCAGTGGCCTTCCACCTGGCCAAGATCCTGGACTCCGACAAGCACTGTGATGTCATTTCCTCCGCCAAGTAAACTCTGCTAACAACTTCCTGCTTGCCTGACCTAGTCCCTGATTTGTTGTCTCTAGCATTTTAATGAGGGGGGGTGGGATGCGGGGTGATGTTTATGAAGCGGATGAGGGGGAATGGAACAGAACTTGAGCTGGTTCAGGCCCATACTGTGTGTGGGGAGTGTGGGAGGGTGAGCCCGTGCCCGCTAGGCCCTGGACAACTGCCCATCTTATCCCCCAGTTGGCGGTCCTCCTTTTGTTCTGTTGGTCATTTCTCTTGCCCACCATTGTATATATATTGCCCAAAATAGGGAGAGCAGTGTGCCATAGGAGGGGAATAAGTGGTTGGTTGATTTTAAAATCAGCTAGTACACAGGCTAAAAAAATCACCTGGTATTTAAAAGCCAGGGGTCTAGCGGCAAGTGATTGGAGTGCCTGGAATTCAATCGTTACTTCCCCCACATAATATATACAGGACTTATCCCTCTGCGGAGCGTGTTCCACAAAGCTTGCAATCTAATTTTGGGGAATGAGGTTTGGGGGGTATGGTTGACTTACTCAAAGTTCACCCACTTCAGAGGCAGTTGCGGAGTTGACACTGTGGCCTCCATTTTTATTCCCCCCCAGGTTCCTGTGCCTTTCTGTGAATGATTTCATCACAGAGGTGGGGAAAGCGTACGAGAGAGCAGCGGAAAACCGCGAAGAGGCAGATACCATGGCGAGAAAGGTAAGGAAGAGCCCTAGGCTCTGCACCTCCAGGGGTAATTATATTACCCTAGGGTTACAGAACCATGTTGCAACGTATCTTTGTGCACTGCAACCTCGTGGTGTCTTAGTTGACATCAGAGACTCTGGATGGGGGCAGACGGGTGTTGGGGTTTATATTGGGAGGTCACAACTCTTGTGTTCAGTTCCAGAGGTTGTATCTCCTGTATCCACTCTTAGTGGTCCAATCTCATGTATCCTCTCCTTGAGGTAACATCTTCAGTATCCAGACCTAAAGGTCACATCTCCTGTATTTAGCACTCGAGGTCACATCTCCATGGAGTTGGTGATGCCACTGGATGTTCCCCTATCCCACCCTTGGATTTCTTTTTACCAGTGCTCCATGCTTAATGAGAAGTTGGATTCACTGGTCCGGGCTCTAAACGAGGAATCTCAGGCGATACTAACCCCTCCCCCGCGGACCCTTCACCCAGACTCCGCCCTGAAGGAGAACAGCAAGGAGGTGAACGAGAAGGGTGGCCACGGTGAGGACATGGCCAAGATCTTCAAATCCAAGGAGCAGCTCATGCTGAGGGCCAACAGCCTGAAGAAGGCACTGAAGCAGATCATAGAGCAAGCAGAGAAGGGTGAGAGGCACCTCTCCGATGGAAAATGTGGGGGGGCAATGCTAAAAACCGCCATCTTCCATAAATAATTCCATTATAACAGTGCCGTCTTCCATGAATCATACCATAATTACAAATCTCATAACAAGTCTATAATAATGATGCCACCTTCCATTAATTATCTCATAGTAATGATGCCACCTTCCATTAATTATCTCATAGTAATGATGCCACCTTCCATTAATTATCTCATAGTAATGATGCCACCTTCCATTAATTATCTCATAGTAATGATGCCCCCTTCCATTAATTATCTCATAGTAATGATGCCACCTTCAATTTATTATCTCATAATAATGATGCCACCTTCCATTAATTATCTCATAGTAATGATGCCACCTTCCATTAATTATCTCATAATAATGATGCCACCTTCAATTTATTATCTCATAATAATGATGCCACCTTCCATTAATTATCTCATAGTAATGATGCCACCTTCCATTAATTATCTCATAATAATGATGCCACCTTCCATTAATTATCTCATAGTAATGATGCCACCCAACAGTAATCCTCCTGTTCGTGCTGCGACTCTTTACAGAGCTGGCTGATGCCTGAGGAATGCAGTGTTGTGTGACTGTAACATTGTCCCCTCTCTCGCTCTAGCTGTGGACGAGCAGAATAAACACACTCAGGGCTTCAGTAACCCTGCGACGTCCCCGCTCCAGAAGGAAAGCTCCGAGGATTTTAACAAGGAGGCTGAGAGGCTGGGTAAGACGATGAGGCACTTAGTCCTGCGTTCATTTCAAGTGTATACACTCGGCAGCAGGGAGGGGACATTTTCATTGCCCATGCAGTGAGACAGTTAAACACATCACTAAGTGGTACTGACCCCTTAAACCTAATAACACTCTCATGGTCTTCAATAAGTGAGGTGTTTATTTTTAAATGATCTATGGTACATTTTGATCCTAAAATGTGGACATCTCTCGTCTTGAGAAAGGTCCACATTTTAGGACCGAAACGTTGATTATGAGGGGGCTGGTTCTGTAACACGTTCCAGACTTACCTGAGATTCTTCATCTCTAGCGCAGAACCACGGCAGTATTCCCGCTTCAGCATGCAGGCTCCTTTTTTCTTTTTACCCTTAAATCTATTAAACACGTCACTGTCATTAGGTCCTGCATGAGACTGACCCTTTAACCCATTAAACGTGTCACTATCATTAGGTCACTTTGTTCCTACATTGGACCGACCCTTTATCCCATTAAACATGTAATTTTGGGACTGACCCAACACTTTAGTATAATTAATATTGCTCTCATAATTATATAATAATGATATTTTCCTGCACAGCTTCCAGACGAGCAACTGTCTCATCTACCACGTCTTCTATCATCCTTGACCGACCCTATGCGTTCAGCCCCCTGCACTTTACGGAGGATCCCAATTCTGTGTACGTGTGACCCTAATGTACAGCCAGGGCTACTCAACAAAGATTGTACAATCTGCAACACTATCATGAGGCACTTACCCTACAGGCATTGTCATTCTCTACACATACTCACAGTTAAGTCCAGACAATGCCATCCACTTCACTTACTCACCATCATATCAGAACACTGCCATCCACTTCACTTACTCACCATCAAGTCCAGACACTGCCATCCACTTAACTTACTCACCATCAAGTCCAGGCACTGCCACCCACTTCACTTACTCACCCTACAGGCATTGTCATTCTCTACACATACTCACAGTTAAGTCCAGACAATGCCATCCACTTCACTTACTCATCATCATGTCCGAACACTGCCATCCACTTCACTTACTCACCATCATGTTCGAACACTGCCAGCCACTTCACTTACTCACCATCAAGTCCAGACACTGCCATCCACTTCACTTACTCACCATCAAGTCCAGGCACTGCCATCCACTTAACTTACTCACCATCATGTCCGAACACTGCCATCCACTTCACTTACTCACCATCAAGTCCAGGCACTGCCATCCACTTCACTTACTCACCATCAAGTCCAGGCACTGCCATCCACTTAACTTACTCACCATCATGTCCGAACACTGCCATCCACTTCACTTACTCACCATCAAGTCCAGACACTGCCATCCACTTCACTTACTCACCATCAAGTCCAGGCACTGCCACCCACTTCACTTACTCACCCTACAGGCATTGTCATTCTCTACACATACTCACTGTTAAGTCCAGACAATGCCATCCACTTCACTTACTCATCATCATGTCCGAACACTGCCATCCACTTCACTTACTCACCATCATATCAGAACACTGCCATCCACTTCACTTACTCACCATCAAGCCCAGACACTGCCATCCACTTCACTTACTCACCATCAAGTCCAGGCACTGCCATCCACTTCACTTACTCACCATCAAGTCCAGACACTGCCATCCACTTAACTTACTCACCATCATGTCCGAACACTGCCATCCACTTCACTTACTCACCATCAAGTCCAGACACTGCCATCCACTTCACTTACTCACCATCAAGTCCAGGCACTGCCACCCACTTCACTTACTCACCCTACAGGCATTGTCATTCTCTACACATACTCACTGTTAAGTCCAGACAATGCCATCCACTTCACTTACTCATCATCATGTCCGAACACTGCCATCCACTTCACTTACTCACCATCAAGTCCAGACACTGCCATCCACTTCACTTACTCACCATCAAGTCCAGGCACTGCCATCCACTTAACTTACTCACCATCATGTCCGAACACTGCCATCCACTTCACTTACTCACCATCAAGTCCAGGCACTGCCATCCACTTCACTTACTCACCATCAAGTCCAGGCACTGCCATCCACTTAACTTACTCACCATCATGTCCGAACACTGCCATCCACTTCACTTACTCACCATCAAGTCCAGACACTGCCATCCACTTCACTTACTCACCATCAAGTCCAGGCACTGCCACCCACTTCACTTACTCACCCTACAGGCATTGTCATTCTCTACACATACTCACAGTTAAGTCCAGACAATGCCATCCACTTCACTTACTCATCATCATGTCCGAACACTGCCATCCACTTCACTTACTCACCATCATGTTCGAACACTGCCAGCCACTTCACTTACTCACCATCAAGTCCAGACACTGCCATCCACTTCACTTACTCACCATCAAGTCCAGGCACTGCCATCCACTTAACTTACTCACCATCATGTCCGAACACTGCCATCCACTTCACTTACTCACCATCAAGTCCAGGCACTGCCATCCACTTCACTTACTCACCATCAAGTCCAGGCACTGCCATCCACTTAACTTACTCACCATCATGTCCGAACACTGCCATCCACTTCACTTACTCACCATCAAGTCCAGACACTGCCATCCACTTCACTTACTCACCATCAAGTCCAGGCACTGCCACCCACTTCACTTACTCACCCTACAGGCATTGTCATTCTCTACACATACTCACTGTTAAGTCCAGACAATGCCATCCACTTCACTTACTCATCATCATGTCCGAACACTGCCATCCACTTCACTTACTCACCATCATATCAGAACACTGCCATCCACTTCACTTACTCACCATCAAGCCCAGACACTGCCATCCACTTCACTTACTCACCATCAAGTCCAGGCACTGCCATCCACTTCACTTACTCACCATCAAGTCCAGACACTGCCATCCACTTAACTTACTCACCATCATGTCCGAACACTGCCATCCACTTCACTTACTCACCATCAAGTCCAGACACTGCCATCCACTTCACTTACTCACCATCAAGTCCAGGCACTGCCACCCACTTCACTTACTCACCCTACAGGCATTGTCATTCTCTACACATACTCACTGTTAAGTCCAGACAATGCCATCCACTTCACTTACTCATCATCATGTCCGAACACTGCCATCCACTTCACTTACTCACCATCAAGTCCAGACACTGCCATCCACTTCACTTACTCACCATCAAGTCCAGGCACTGCCATCCACTTAACTTACTCACCATCATGTCCGAACACTGCCATCCACTTCACTTACTCACCATCAAGTCCAGGCACTGCCATCCACTTCACTTACTCACCATCAAGTCCAGGCACTGCCATCCACTTAACTTACTCACCATCATGTCCGAACACTGCCATCCACTTCACTTACTCACCATCAAGTCCAGACACTGCCATCCACTTCACTTACTCACCATCAAGTCCAGGCACTGCCACCCACTTCACTTACTCACCCTACAGGCATTGTCATTCTCTACACATACTCACTGTTAAGTCCAGACAATGCCATCCACTTCACTTACTCATCATCATGTCCGAACACTGCCATCCACTTCACTTACTCACCATCAAGTCCAGGCACTGCCATCCACTTCACTTACTCACCATCATGTCCGAACACTGCCATCCACTTCACTTACTCACCATCATGTTCGAACACTGCCAACCACTTCACTTACTCACCATCATGTTCGAACACTGCCAGCCACTTCACTTACTCACCATCAAGTCCAGACACTGCCATCCACTTCACTTACTCACCCGTAATAAAGGTTAGACACAGCCATCCACTGCTATTTACTCCTTCCCCTACTCTCTGTAAATCTCCAAACATCCCACTTAGATTGTAAGCTCTGCAGGGCAGAGATTCCCTTTCCTACCTTTGGATTGTATGTTTGATGCTCGTATCGTACTATAACTGTATTACAATGTCTGTTTTTGGAAGTGCAGTGAACATTGTTTCTGCTATATAAATAAAAATAGACACACGTACAGACTAAGCATAAATAATAGTGCCAAGCTGCCTTATATACTAAAAAATATGGGGAGAATAAGGCACTTCACCAGTGTAAGGTCTTTCTAAACTAGACATCACACACAATGGTGGCGCTCCCTCGTTCCCCTGCTCCCCTTGTTAAAAAGTAGCTTTTAAATATACTTCTTAGTGTTTATATAGTTATCTTTGATTTGTGTCTGATCTCAGACAACTCTCAGAGAGATGCACTATGAATAACTACTTCGGGATCGGTCTGGATGCCAAAATCTCCCTGGAGTTTAATAACAAGAGGGACGAACATCCCAAGAAATGCAGGTACCAGAAAGGACTCCATATAACCCCTCCCTATAACTCCTATTACCCCATATAACAACTCCCTATAACTCCTCCTATTGCCCCATATAACCCCTCCCTATAACTCTTCCTATTTCTCTTTATAACCCCTCCCTATAACTCCTATTACCCCATATAACAACTCCCTATAACTCCTCCTATTGCCCCATATAACCCCTCTCTATAACTCTTCCTATTTCTCTTTATAACCGCTCCCTATAACTCCTCCTATTGCCCCATATAACCTCTCCCTATAACTCCTCCTATTTCTCTTTATAACCGCTCCCTATAACTCCTATTGTTCCATATAACTGCACCCTATAACTCCTCCTATTGTTCCATATAACCCCTCCCTATAACTCTTATTACTTCATATAACCCCTCCCTATAACTCCTATTACTTCATATAACCCCTCCCGGTAACTCCTCCTATTCTCCCTTTCCCCCTCTGTAGCAGCCGGACGCGGAATATGATGTGGTATGGCGTGTTGGGCACCAAAGAACTTCTACAGAAGACCTACAAGAATCTGGAGCAGCGCGTGAAGCTCGAGGTGAGTGTGGAGGCTCCTCTAGAAATCAATCCAAAGTCCCAGTCAACAACATGGGATTGCAATAACGTGAAATCCCTTAGCCATGTAGCACCTTCCTTAACATGTTTCATGTCCATCTGATAATTTCAAATGTTTGATAGGGTTTGAAATTCAGTCCCAAAAACCCACTAGAAAAAATCCCACAGAATATAGAGCACCCTGCACTCGTTAGGAGCTCGGTAATAGATCGACCCTATAGAAGGTGCAGAGTCGTACCGACTTACGCGGTATTTATTGGGGAATTCACAACGGCATCCATATTTAAGAGGCTGCGCAATTTTTATGTGACGTGGATATTTCTCTGGGGTTGGAAACCACTGGAGGGTTTGACATGTATCTTGGGATTAAAGTTAAAAAGGGAAAGTAAAGGGGATTTCCATTATTTTTTTTATGAGAACCACTGGACCTGTTGGGTACGTTCCAGACGATGAAGAACCTGGAATCTCAATACTGCGCAGCCTGTGTGTATGGGCACGATGTATTATTGTGGTGCTTGCTCTTTCAGTGTGACGGAGTGACCATCTCCCTGCCCAGTCTGCAGGGAATCGCGGTTCTGAACATCCCCAGCTACGCGGGCGGCATCAACTTCTGGGGAGGAACTAAAGAGGATAATGTGAGTGATGAAGGACTCGCAGTGTCCACATACACTGACCTCGGACTACCACGGCACTGCCTCCCCAAGTTTTAATCGTCTTATAAACGTTTAGGATTTTTTATGATGGCATCTGCATTCAGCTTTTAGAGTCTGGATATAACAATCAGTCTGGAAAAGGTCAAACTCCTGAGTCTAGATTTCAGCATCTAACGCCAGATTCAAGAGCTAGACTACATTTAGAGATCAGGTTCTAGTTTACTGGTCTTTGGAGTTAGGAATCAGAATCTGGGGGTCCCTGTCACATGAATTTGAAGCAAAGGTGACACTGTGTGCTCATTTGCGTGTCAATTCCCAGAATCCCTTGCTGCAGTGGAAGCACTGTATGCTGGGAGATAATGGTGGAAGGCAGGGCTGCAGACCTGTCTGAGACGTGAATGTGCTCACAAGTGATATTTTCATTTGCTGATTGATGAATCCAAACGTTGGCGTAACAATCAGAGGGGCCTATTCAGGTCGCTTTGATAAGCTCGCTGCCATTTCGATCGGGTTGGCATGTCCCTACCGATCGGTCTCAAATTTGTGTTATCACGGTATTTAGAAAGATTTATCAGATACCGTTTGGTAGAAAAATGCCATACTGATCGACTTAGCAGTTTGTGTTTTCTAAGATCTACCTGCAGTCTTTCAGAGCTGCACAGAGAGAAGCTGCATCTCCCTGCACAGCTCTTACAGGCGATCGCCTTGTTTTTATTTTAATAACATTGTATTGAATCAGGGGGTCTCCGGAGTCGAACACAATTCATTTCAGGTCTGGGGAACCCCTGCTTCCTGAGGTACAGGCCTCCGTAGTGGGTGCCCATGCCTCCTGAAAGTTTAAATGTCCTAGTCACTTGAGGTGAGAGAATTAAACTTGCAGGAGATACCGGCACCCCATAGTGGGGCTTGTAACTCGGGAAGCAGGGGGTCCCCGGACCTGAAATGAATTGGGTTCAGGTCCAGTGACCACCTGCTTCAGTAATATGTTATTAACGGCTAACAACTAAGGTAATGAAGGGGTTATCTGCCACTACCTGGTTTGTTGGTGGTAGAGGCAGTGCGTGAAGGTTATAGTTTCCCCAGGGAGGGGGATTAGGCCTCCCGGGAGGGATTAACCCCTCCCTTACCGTAGCGGTTACAAAGGCTAAGGTAATGAATGGGTTTAAACCCTCCTGCAAAGCCTAAACACCCACCCCGGGGAAACTACCCCCTTCTCCCACCCTCTCTACCACCAACACCCCACAGGAATGGGCAAAAGTGCGATTAGCCAAAGATGGCTAATAGCGCTGTTGCCCATTCAAATAATCAATACAGTGCAATACAATAGAAACATTACTATAAAAAAATACACCAGCCATTTTATCTATTGATTGTCACTGTGGTAATCTATGCCCTCAATGGGTCACAGATAGCCAAATTAGCAAGTAATGGCCACCCAATACCCCCCCCCCTCCCCTTGCTTCCCCCCCAATACATACAGTAATGGGCAAAAGGCCTTTTATGCAGATCTGGATAATAGTGCATTTGCCCATTAAAAATAAAACATTAGCCAGTCACCCTATAGCAGTTACATGTTGTTAGTACCCCTGCCAGGATGGAGACCACCCACATCTTCGCCCTCCTGTCCGTCACGTTTTCTGTGGGTAGCAAACGTAAAATAAAAAAACTACTGGTCAGTAACCCCCTAATGACCTTATCTGTTATTATAAGGGGTTAGCCCTCCTCCTCCCCCTGTTATCCACTCGAGAGGCCTAACAACCCTCCCCGGGGAAAATCCCCCCATCCCACCCAACCCCCATCACCACTCATACAAATGGGCTGCGAGTTGCAGCCACAATGTGCATATCGGAGCTAATTGAATAGCAGTTAGTTTAAAAAAATCTGAGTTTAGGCATTTTTTGAGCTACCGCTGGGTTTCTCTGAGCAAGAGCGCTATCGATCGGGAAGAAGCAGTAATGGCAATCCAGACTACAAAGGTTCATGGGACATGCTTGTTAGAGAGCCACCATTTTAAATCATACTGTACGGTCTTGTCTTGTGCTGCAGAATTTCGGCGCCCCGTCTTTCGATGACAAGAAGCTGGAGGTGGTGGCCGTCTTCGGGAGTATCCAGATGGCAATGTCACGTGTCATCAACCTGCAGCACCACCGCATAGCACAGGTTAACACGCTTACACCATGGCGCCCTGCAGCGGGAGCCCTGCTGCCCAGCAACCCTCCCTGACCACTGAGTCTTCTCCTGTAGTCAACACTGTCATATAGTATATACAAACATTTGTGACTTGATTCACTCACATCGGGATATGGAATAATATTTTTGGGACTCTGGATATTATGGAAACTGACACAGGTGTTTGGGGAATCATGCTGTAGGTTTTTATACTTTAGGATTTTAAGAATGTTGGAGGATTTTCAGACTAGATTGAGTACAGGCATACCCCGCATTAACGTGCGCAATGGGACCGGAGCATGTATGTAAAGCGAAAATGTACTTAAAGTGAAGCGCTACCCTTTTCCCCCACTTATCGATGCATGTACTGTACGGCAATCGTCATATACGTGCACAACTGATGTAAATAACGCATTTGTTACAGGCTCTATAGTCTCCCCGCTTGCGCACAGCTTCGGTACAGGTAGGGAGCCGGTATTGCTGTTCAGGACGTGCTGACAGGCGCATGCGCGAGCTGCCGTTTGTCTATTGGGCGATATGTCCTTACTCGCGAGTGTACTTAAAGTGAGTGTCCTTAAAGCGGGGTATGGCTGTAAATCAGGACCTGGATTAAGGAATTAATAGATCACACATTTTTCACTGGGTACACCTCATGGTTATGAGTTCAGAGATCAGACTCTGGATTTAAAAAAATGTGATTCTGGATATGAAGAATCTGGAGTTTTAAGAGCTAATTCTATATGCGCCAAAGTGACCAATCCGGATTTTCTCAGCCAAAATTCCCCATTGAAGTCAATGTAACGTTTTGGAGGAAAACAACCCAATCGGCCACTTTGGCGCATATAGAAGCAGCCCCCTTAGTCAGATTCTAGATTTTAGGCATCAGACTCTGAATTTTTGTTGAATTTGACTCTTGATTTACTGGATAAGGATTTGGATTACGGAACCACCATATCACAGATTTCTCACTGGGTTCACGTTAGGTTTTTTGTTGATCAGGCCATGAATTTTGGAAATCCGATTTGGAATCAGGGATCTGCCTCAGGATTTCAAGAACTTGACTCTGGATTTTAAGAATCGGGATTTTAGATTAAGTAACTCATAGATTGTCCTGTTCAGTGGGAAGGCTTTATAATACTGTATGTTGCAATACATGCCACAGCCTCACTGGTTACAATGTAGTGTTCGCTCGCTGTGCCATGCCTGCTCACGCCGACCTCTGTCTCTCCTTTGTCAGTGCCGTGTGGTGAAGATCACCATCCTGGGAGAAGAGGGAGTGCCTGTGCAGGTGGACGGAGAAGCCTGGGTGCAGCCCCCCGGGATCCTGAAAATCCAGCACAAGAACCGCGCTCAGATGCTTACTAGAGACAGGGTGAGTGCAGGAACCCCAGGGGGGCCAGGAAGGGTGTTATAGAGGGTACAGATCTGTATTACACACCAACAAAGATATCCCGAATCATGCACACCATAATGTCTCCTGGAGAACATGCACATATTGTATATTATCATTAATAATAATAATAATAATAATATGTCTTAGCTCTGACAGTGTATGTGGATCTGTTCATTTAATTTGTGTGGCACAGTGACCTGAGGAGCTTTCTATCTAATTGTGGTGCCTAAGACACAGGAAGCTAAAGGGACTTGAGCCCAGTCACAAGTAGAGCTGACACTGGGATTCACCCACTTCAAGAGCTACTGCTCGTGGCCATATAATGGGCTGTTCCAGGATATACACTTTTGTTGGCAGCTTTCGGAGAACATTCTATGGGACGCCAGTCATGTCCAGCAGATGATCAAGAGAACCTCAAAGTGTAGGGATTTGTTAAAGGGGTGAGTGCTGTGGGAAAGCATAATAATCTGCAGGATCCATCAACTGGGTCTGTTCAGTAGTGTTACAGAGGAGGGTGGAATATAATGGACCCCTCTGTGCCTGGGTCTTGACACCCTACCCGTCTGCTCCTCCAGGCATTTGAGAACACCTTAAAATCCTGGCAGGACAAGAGGAAGGGGGAGAACTACCGGGCCATGCCCAGGCCACGGCTGCACTCCCAACAATCAATGGAGTACCTCACTGAGGAGGAGTGCGCTCATCTGCAGCAGCTGGCCAATTCTGCAGAGAACCTCATCAGCAGGTAGAACATCTTACTTCATCCAGCTCCACCATTACATAATGGGAGAGGTACCTGCCCCGTTATTACATCATCTGGCATGTGTCTGCTTCATTATTACACCGCCAAGTTACTGCTCCATCATGGAGGTACCTGCTCCATAATTACTTCATAGATGTCTGCTTCATTGTTACATCATGTGTGAGGGACCTGATCCATAAAGACGTTATCGAAGATTACCTGATGAGAGCCAGCATCATCGTGACATAAGTCAAACAATGACCTTACAATAACCACTTACTTTATTTATTCGACTGAGAAAGGAGTAATCTTTTCCCGTCAAAACCTTGTGCTCGTTTTTGAGTTCCTGCAAATAATAAAGATTTTGTTAATATTTAAAAACATTTTTCCTGTTTGGATCGGTCACTACACCTTGTTTGTACCGGAAGTCCCTTTATTTAATTATCAAATAGGACTTTACTAGGGTGTTGACATTGTGACAGCATCACACGTGACCTTACACCAACCTGCTTCTTCATTACATCATTAAGGAGTGGCTCTTACACCAAACTGTTTCGTTATTACATAATCAGAGATAGCCTGCTCCATCATTGCAATATCAAACATGATCATACTTGTATTTGTTCCATCATTACAACTTCAAACATACATGTATATAAGCCTGCTCCATCATTACATCATTAAACATGACCTTACACCTTGCTGCTCCATCATGACATCATTAAACATGACCTTACACCATGCTGCTCCATCATTACATCATTAAATATGACCTTACACCTTGCTGCTCCATCATGACATCATTAAACATGACCTTGCACCTTGCTGCTCCATCATGACATCATTAAACATGACCTTGCACCTTGCTGCTTCATCACTACATTATTAAACATGACCTTACACCTTGCTGCTCCATCATGACATCATTAAACATGACCTTACACCATGCTGCTCCATCATTACATTATTAAACATGACCTTACACCTTGCTGCTCCATCATTACATTATTAAACATGACCTTACACCTTGCTGCTCCATCATGACATCATTAAACATGACCTTGCACCATGCTGCTCCATCATTACATCATTAAACATGACCTTGCACCTTGCTGCTCCATCATGACATTATTAAACATGACCTTACACCTTGCTGCTCCATCATGACATCATTAAACATGATCTTACACCATGCTGCTCCATCATTACATTATTAAACATGACCTTACACCTTGCTGCTCCATCATGACATCATTAAACATGACCTTGCACCATGCTGCTCCATCATTACATCATTAAACATGACCTTGCACCTTGCTGCTCCATCATGACATCATTAAACATGACCTTGCACCATGCTGCTCCATCACTACATCATTAATATGACCTTACACCTTGCTGCTCCATCATGACATCATTAAACATGATCTTACACCATGCTGCTCCATCACTACATTATTAAACATGACCTTACACCTTGCTGCTCCATCATTACATCATTAAACATGACCTTACACCAGCTTCATCACTACATTATTAAACATGACCTTACGCCATGCTGCTCCATCATTACATTATTAAACATGACCTTACACCTTGCTGCTCCATCATGACATCATTAAACATGATCTTACACCTTGCTGCTCCATCATTACATCATTAAACATGACCTTGCACCATGCTGCTCCATTATTCCATCATTAAACATGACCTTACACCTTGCTGCTCCATCATTCCATCATTAAATATGACTTTTCACCATGCAGCTCCATCATGACATCATTAAACATGATCTTACACCATGCTGCTCCATCACTACATTATTAAACATGACCTTACACCTTGCTGCTCCATCATTACATCATTAAACATGACCTTACACCAGCTTCATCACTACATTATTAAACATGACCTTACACCTTGCTGCTCCATCATGACATCATTAAACATGATCTTACACCTTGCTGCTCCATCATTACATCATTAAACATGACCTTGCACCATGCTGCTCCATCATTACATCATTAAACATGACCTTACACCTTGCTGCTCCATTATTCCATCATTAAACATGACCTTACACCTTGCTGCTCCATCATTCCATCATTAAACATGACTTTACATCATGCTTCTCCATCATTCCATCATTAAACATGACCTTGCACCTTGCTGCTCCATCATTACATCATTAAACATGACCTTGCACCATGCTGCTCCATCATTACATCATTAAACATGACCTTACACCTTGCTGCTCCATCATTCCATCATTAAACATGACCTTACACCTTGCTGCTCCATCATTCCATCATTAAACATGACTTTACACCATGCTGCTCCATCATTCCATCATTAAATATGACTTTGCACCATGCTGCTCCATCATTACATCATTAAACATGACCTTACACCTTGCTGCTCCATCATTCCATCATTAAACATGATCATACACCATGCTGCTCCATCATTCCATCATTAAACATGACTTTACATCATGCTTCTCCATCATTCCATCATTAAACATGACCTTGCACCTTGCTGCTCCATCATTACATCATTAAACATGATCATACACCATGCTGCTCCATCATTCCATCATTAAACATGACCTTGCACCATGCTGCTCCATCATTACATCATTAAACATGACCTTGCACCATGCTGCTCCATCATTACATCATTAAACATGACCTTACACCTTGCTGCTCCATCATTACATCACTAAATATGACCTTACACCATGCTACCCCATCATTCCATCATTAAACATGACCTTGCCCCATGCTGCTCCATCACTACATTATTAAACATGACCTTACACCATGCTACCCCATCATTACATCATCATTGACTCCATGGTCACCGGGTCGGTCGTCCTTTTCCTGCAGGATTAGGGAGGCAGCCAAGGCTCACAAGGTGATAGAGCAGGAATTGGCCCATGCCGTGAACGGGAGCTCAGTGGTGCTGAATGAAGCCTTCTCTAACAAGACCAACAACTCAGCAGAGGTGAGGGTCACTTTGACAGGTCCAGAGAGGTGAGCCATTGCCCATCACCACCGGCAAATGATCAGCAAGCAACAGACTTCAATGGGTTCACCCGCTAATAAACTCAGGCTCACCCTCTTACAAACATGAGCTGGCCCCATATACCGCAACAGGATCCCCCTCTTACACATATCAGATGACCCCATAGACGTTAATACTTGTAGGGTCCCCCCCTTTTACATGCCAGACTTTAATACAATTATTCTATTGCACCCATCAGCTGCCCCATAGACTTCTATAGGATCACCATCTTACACACATTAGATGTTCCCCGCAGACTTTTACAGGCTCACCCTCTTACACACATTTGCTGTGTGTGTATATATTATAGACAGACAATAAAGACAGTTTAGTAAACTGTTTACTACTTACATAGCTTTGGCCTTCCCCTTTTCATCTGTAGTACAGTATATAGAGGCCCCTACTTAGGTGAGTATGGGGTCAGAGAAGGAGGAAGAGGGCTTCCTCCTCCTGCTCCCTACCACTGGCAGAGCCACTAATGACATCACAGGAAGCAGAGCGATGCAGGACACTGAACACGGCAGCACACAGAGGGAAACCGTGACATCCGTCACGTATGATTTAATAGGATTTATTTTACGGAGTTGTCACCCTTTCATGAGTTATTATATACAGCAAAAAAACAAAGAACCCCAAAGCTACATCCAGTATGACAAAAATACACAGTGCAATACCTATATATCTCTTGAAAAGGGTCATTTAGTTAAACCCTTTGGCCAAAGCATTTTAAGCCTGCAGCCACTTCAAGGCATAACCAATTTTTGTTTGTTCTTTGTTGTATACATTTAGCCACGCCCAGTAGCACTACAATTGACACTTATATATATATATATTATGTGGTCATTTTTGGGGTTTCTTAGAGCTTGCTGGGAATCTGTGTTATTATGTACACACAATTTTATTATATGACATAAAAACATTCAGATCACAGGTTTTAATATGTTCCGCACATCCCTCTATACCTGGTTGTAACTTGCTGCTCTCGTGCTTGCTCTTGCAGTTACTGAGCAGGAATACGTCCGTCGATGTTGCGATTAGCGTCAAGGCCTTGTATACGGAGACCAGAGCCTTCCTGGACAGCAAACAGGTGGGTTTTGGTTGATATAACCCTTTGTCTGCCAGAAAGTTTGGCAACACATTGGGATAAGAGGGAGTCTCCCAGACTGGATTCATGGACATTAATAGGGTCAGTGACACCTCCTGCTGATGGGATAAGAGGGCACCTCACAAAAGCCATTCCTATAATCTAATAATGTTAGCGGCACTTCTCTCTGATGGGGTGAGAGGGAGTCTCACACAAGATTCCTATAATTTATTAGGGTCAGTGACACCTGTAGCTAATTGTATAAGAGGGCGTCTCACACATACCATTGTTATAAATGAATAGCATTAGCTGCACCTCTCAGATGGGATTAGAGGGCATCTCAGGCACAGGTTTGCGATCAGGAAGTAGGGCCTCCCTCTGATCGGATACGAGGGCGTCTCACACATGGGACTCCTATAAATTAATATGTTCCTGGCACCTCCCGCTGATGGGATAAGAGGGCGTCCTAAACATAGGATTCCTATAAGGTAATAGGGGCAGTTACATCTCCCACTGATGGGATAAGAGGGCATCCCATGCAAAAGATTCCTATAAATTACTAGGGTCAGTGGTACCAGAAGGACCCTAATAAGACATTGTAACATTTGGGAACCAACATCTTCCTTGGAAATCAGAATAATTCTGTTCCAGTGATCATTTTTCACCCAGAACCCCCACATTTCTCAGGTCCGAGAGCTGTGTCGATAACAGCGGTATCCCCTCGAATGGTGGCTCCTCTCTTTGTGTCCCCAGCAGTGGGACTCCCCGCAGGAGGAGGAAGATCTCCTGTGCGCTCTCAACGCTATGAGCCAAGAGCTGCAGAAACTGGCAGACGTTCACTGGATCTCGCACATCATCAAACCCTCCGAAGAGGTGAGGGGGGTACAGGGGAAGGGTTACCGCGGGGGCTCAGTGCTGCCTCCGGTGGAATAACACCGGGACAATGGAGTCCTGATCTGCACATTAGGAAGGAGTTATAGGCAGCGGTTATATGGGGTAATAGGAGTTATAGGGAGGGGTTATATGGAGTAATAGGAGTTATAGGGAGGGGTTATATGGAGTAATAGGAGTTATAGGGAGGGGTTATATGGAGTAATAGGAGTTATAGGGAGTATTTATATGGAGTAATAGGAGAAGTTAAAGGGAGCCTTTATATGGAGTAATAGGAGTTATAGGGAGCCTTTATATGGAGTAATAGGAGTTATAGGGAGCCTTTATATGGAGTAATAGGAGTTATAGGGAGCCTTTATATGGAGTAATAGGAGAAGTTAAAGGGAGCCTTTATATGGAGTAATAGGAGAAGTTAAAGGGAGCCTTTATATGGAGTAATAGGAGTTATAGGGAGCCTTTATATGGAGTAATAGGAGTTATAGGGAGCCTTTATATGAAGTAATAGGAGGAGTTATAGGGAGTATTTATATGGAGTAATAGGAGTTATAGGGAGCCTTTATATGGAGTAGTAGGAGGAGTTATAGGGAGTATTTATATGGAGTAATAGGAGAAGTTAAAGGGAGCCTTTATATGGAGTAATAGGAGTTATAGGGAGCCTTCATATGGGGTAATAGGAGGAGTTATAGGGAGCCTTTATATGGAGTAATAGGAGGAGTTATAGGGAGTATTTATATGGAGTAATAGGAGAAGTTAAAGGGAGCCTTTATATGGAGTAATAGGAGTTATAGGGAGCCTTCATATGGGGTAATAGGAGGAGTTATAGGGAGCATTTATATGGAGTAATAGGAGGACTTATAGGGAGCATTTATATGGGGTAATAGGAGGAGTTATAGGGAGCCTTCATATGGGGTAATAGGAGGACTTATAGGGAGCATTTATATGGAGTAATAGGAGGAGTTATAGGGAGCATTTAGACTAATAGGGGGAGGTATCGAGAGCAGTTATATGGGGGCAATATTAGGATTATAGGGAGCGGTTATATGGGGCAATAGGAAGAGCAGCACAGATGTTTCATTATGTAGGTTACCAAAATGTATTATTTTCAGAGTATTATAACTAATATTAGACTTATAATTTATACTTACTAATACTAGTTACATATAAAACATACACAATTCTTCTTTTTTTAATTTAAATGGTATCAATCAGGTGTTCGACATGATGCCACGCGTCTAACATTTCCAACAGCAAATGGTGTGTAATATGTATAAGTCACATAACGACCTTCACACACACAGCGCTCAGTGCATGAAGGTTTGTGCTACTCGGCACCACTAACATTTTGATGCACAAACAAAGATTGAGAAATGATGTTAGCACTGAGTTTTTTTACTTTGGGAACACAGAATTCCAGCGTACCAACTACTTCTGTTTGACCAACAATGGCTTCGTAATTCATTTTGTGGGCTCAAAAAACAGCCGCCTCACCATAAGATACTGGATAAAGATTGTAAAACCCATACCAGGGTTTTCTCTTTGCAATGGAAATGTTACACGCTGAACATTGGTTGCCAATCAGCTGCAGTTAACCTATTAAACATGCCACTGTCCTTAGGCCACGTGTGTCCTTTCATATAGTCCTTTTTACCTCCCGGTAGGAGAGCAGTGGAGGGGGCAGTAAGGGGAGCTTCAAACTCCGAATCATCACCAAACCCAAGAGGGAGAAGGAGAAATGTCAGAAGCAGAAGTCTAACAGCTCTTTAGCCGGTAGGTACCAACGGAGTCCACTGGGCCATACACATCATAGTTACACAATAGATGGGGGTGTTAAAAGACGTATGTCAATTTAGGTTCAATTTAAAGGTGCAATCCCACATAGGCGGACAGTTGAACTTCTTCGGGGTCTCTGGACGGGGAAGTGTTTGTCAGTCAAGTGTTTTCTTTCCCCTTAACCCACCTCGTCCTTATCAGAAACCCAATAAAGATAAGGAGGGGTGGGGAGGGGGGACTCTGGCAGTACAAGCTCTTGCGTATGACACAGTGACATCACACAGTGACATCACACAAAGGGGGCAGCCAGAGGATAAGTGGGCGTCTCACACATACCCTTCTTATAAATTAATAGGCTTAGCTGCACCTCTCTGATGGGATTAGGGGTCCATCTCAGACCCCTCCCAAGTCTCACTTTAAAAAAAATACACTTATAGGTGTTAGATTTGGATAAACAATGCATCACCCACGCACAGGAATCCCCTTAAACACGTCACTGGAATTAGTTCACTTTTGTCCTAAAAGGGATTGCCCCCTTAATAGGCTGTGATTCCCCTCTCCCTCTCTCCCCTCTAGTCAGTCTCTTTCTCCCCCTCACCTCTCTCTCCTCTCTCTCCTCTCTCCTCTCTCTCCTCTCTCACCTCTCTCTCTCCCCACTCTCTCCCTCTCCTCTCCTCCCTCACCTCACTCTCCTCTCCTCCCTCATCTCTCTCCTCTCTCTCTCTCCCTCACCTCTCTCTCCTCACTCTCTCCCTCACCTCTCTCTCACCTCTATAATATTTGTACCTTCAGTGTACACAAAGCTATATATAGAATTTTGTAAGCACAGCCAGTCCCTGCCTTTATTTATATAGCGCCATTAATGTACATAGCGCTTCGCCGCAGTAATACCCGTGACAATCATATAAATATAAATAACAAGTAAGACAAATAACACATAACAGGAAGAAACTCTTCAGACATATAAAAGTAGCATTTAGGAATGGAGTCCCTGCCCCGAAGAGCTTACAATCTAATTATCAATCTAACAAGCGTGTTTTGATATAAACCGATATAGAAGAGCTGAACATATGTGATTTGAAACACTGCAGTTCTAGGGGAATAAAAAGTACTTAACACCTATAAAAAATAAGATAATAAATGTCTCTGCTTATCGATATAGAAGCTAATATAAATTGGTTTGAGAATATACTTTCTTGAACATATAAAACCCAGACTCATCACACTGACTTTTTAATGTGCACCTATATTTATTCATTGTCATCATTTTCCTGTTTCCCCCCCCAAAAAGAAAGCAGTGGTCATGTATCTCATAAACAAATTACAAATCTACATTTATTAAAATCGGGCGATTCTCTGAAGGATTTATGTTAGAAAGATTTATATAATATGTATTTGGTGACATCAGAGTCTTTATGAAATGCTACAATAGATCTCTTTTCTGATTGAAAGCTGCAGTTCAAGCTGCCGTTATTTAAAATATATATATATATATTTTCCCCCATTCAATATGTGCATCAATACAATCTGCACACTGAGAAGTGATTAGCTAAGCTGCAGATCGATCCGTTCTCCTGTAATCGATCGCTTGCTCAGGGTTATTTAATTCAGTTCTTGCACAGCATTGTGGGCAATGTAGTCCAGCAATATTATGTGACTGCGCAGTTACTAGATACAATTGGTGCACTGCTAGAGAGAGGGCGGGGCTCAAGAGCCAGAGCCTATCAGAAGGGGGCGGGACTTTGGAAATGCTTCCTACATTAGAAACATTAAAAATGTCTTTAAAACATTTTTTTTAAATGCTACAAGTATTTTCTCATAGTAAAAAACTGTTTTATTAAAAAAAAACAAAAAAAAACACATGTAGGATATTGCTTGAACTGCTGCTTTAAAAAAGTGTTTGTTTCTGTGGATTATATATATATATCTATATATATATATATATATATATATATATAGATATATAAAAGTTATAGTTATACTGTGCTTATTACCCTCATACTATTGCACTGCTGCTTATTTCCTCTTTGTTAGACATACACATTTAGTAGGAATGGGGATAAAACATTTAGGGCCAGACCCTCCAAACGCTGTTAACTCAGCTCTCATAACGTGACGTTACCTAAAACAGGACTGGCCGTTATGTTCCCTGTGGTTAATGCGTATTCTCAGCGTTAATTAAATGCAAACACAATGGGCGCAATATATCTCGTTATCTTAGTGTTAACATGACGTTATTGCAGCATAACACTGCGCTATCTTCTAATAATATGACGTTGTACCAGTCTGGGCGTTACTTCTATCCAGACCCTGAAATAGGGCGTAAACTCAAGTTAAGGAACAGAAGAGAGGTCAATAACACAATCGCATTTAAATTAAGCCTAACTGTGGTGTTACACCCATCTGGACCCTATAAAAGCCCTATTTCAGGGTCTAGACGGGAGTAACACAAAATGTAGATACAGGCGGTCCTCGGTTATCCAACGGAATCCGTTCTGGAAGTTGGATAGTGAAACCGTTGTAAAGTGAGTTCCATGTTAATCAGTGGCGGTGAGCGTTGGATAACACATTCCGGCGTCGAAAAGGGTTGTATTGTAAAGAGTTGGATATGCCATTCGTTGTGAAGTGAAACGTTGGATAACGAGGACTACCTGTATGACCTAACTAATGTAACTTTAAGTTCCGCCGTTAACCTTAGCGGATTTTAGTGGATATGCGTTGTTATAAGGCCCCATTTGCCCCATCATTATCACTAACGACCATTATAGTTTACTCTATGTTCTTTACGGAAGAAAACATGACTTAACCGTATGTTGCTGTCCTTTGAATATACGCGGTTAGGCATTATTAGGTAAAGTGCGTAGGAAAATGGTGCTATGTAGGTACAGTTGTAGGGTATGGAGTATTCCATCAATAGGATCAGGAGATAGAATCTCCTCTGTTCTTACACATTGACAGGTATAGATACAATAAGGCAATCGGGCTTCGTAAGTTACAGGATATAAAAAAAACGTTGAATATCATAGTCGTGGGGTAGGTTGTGTAGGGTCCTTATTTCTAGAAGTTTCGCATAGGGGTGTAATTTTGCGGTGACACGGGGACACCCCTGCCCTGCCCATGTCAGTTGTCTTCTGCTCTCTTCCTCTGGAATTCTCTTCCTCTTCTCTTTCCCTCTGTCTCTCGGCCAGTGGATAAATGGGGAACGGAGGAGGTGGCCACGTGGCTGGATGTCCTGGGTTTAGGGGAATACAAGGACATTTTTATTCGCCATGACATCCAGGGCTCAGAGCTGGTCTTACTGGAACGGAGAGACCTGAAGGTAATGTACTGTGGGATCCCAGTGCCTAATGGGATTAAAATATCCCGACTCCAATCTCCCTTCCATCTCATCAATTCACAGTCATCTGTCATGACGTCATCATTCCAGTTGCGGTTACATCACTCCCAAACCGATAGGCGTTATCGTCTCCAAGAGTAAGAGAGAGGTCCAAAGCCCCAGGTGGGAAATCCGTGAGACTTGGAGAGTTTAGGTCTCCCCCCCCACGTACAAAAAAAGTAATGTTTAAAAAGCAAAGTGAGGATTTTTAGCAGTGAGACACCACTCATGTCTATGATTGGTAAAACTCAGTGAGACTCACAGAATATCAGCGAGAGTTGGCATTTCTGGAGTAGGAAGCTATGATGTCATTACTCCATGAGGTCATTGCTGTGATGTCCATGGCCACTTAAATGAACAGCTGTGGGCAGGCCCGCCCAAAGGTTTCCCTGGGCCCAGGAGACTTGTTGGTTGCCCGGGCCCTCCTCTACTGGGCCTGGGATTGCTTTTCCAGCTCTCCCCGGCTCTGGGTGTGGCTTCTGCTTCCACTGGAACAGTACCCGCCTCTCCCACCCTAAACACCACGTGGGGAGGAAGACGGGCAACAGACAGGCTGTTACAGGGAAAGAAGAAGCCAAGGAGAATAGCGATTAATCCTAACACACTGAAAACTTGTAGTATCAGATACCACAAATCCAACATCATGACTGCTTAGAAGAAAAATATATTATTTAGCCTGGTCTTTATGGTTTCGCTCCTGCTTGCAGACCATTCATTTATATAATCCTCCTTGTTGAAGCTTTAATTGGGTTTTTACTGTCGGCGTCACTTCTCCTTAATGTATGTTTTTATTTTTTTTTAGGATCTGGGAATAGCCAAAGTGGGTCATATGAAGAGGATCCTACAGGGTATTAAGGACATCAGCAGCCCGGTGTAGGGGCACAGATCAGGGGTACGGGGCCATTGGACCAGTGGAGATAAATTATATATAATGCAACTCTTGCCCTAAATGTAAACTACCACTGGAATGGCCTGAAAGACTTCCCACCAACCAATTGTCTATTGCAGGTCTCCAGACCCCAGCCAAAGATTGTGTTTGCTGACCCATATTAATTGTCAAGCGGGCATTTCCAGATGAGCCTCCGTCAAAAGGAAAAGCCACCTGGGCTAGACCTTTGGCTCTTTGACAACCATTCAATTCAATATGAGGCTTACTATACTTCTAGGCCTCATGCTTCCATAACAACCTCTCAGCTCAGTGTGAGGCCTAAATGTAACAGTTGGGCCTATGCGAGGGCTCCTAAGCCTACATTTCCATAGAAACCATTCAACTGGATGTAAGGCTTAATCTCGGCTGCTAGGCCTCAGGCTTTCATAGAAACCACTCAACTCAGTGTAAGGCCTCAAATTAACTGCCTGCTAGGCCTCAGTTGTATAGAGAACGCATCTGAAGCCCAAGCTCAACGTCAAGGCCTCGGTTCCCATAGCAACTGCACAGTTGGAAACCGGGCCCAACCTTCGCTGCTAGGCCTCTGGCTTCCCTCTTAACTCAATGGGAGGCCTAATCTTTACCACAGCAACGCCAATGTTGTTTTTCTGTGCTCCGGAAGCTGAAGTGAACCAAGCATTGCTGCATGTAAGATAAAGAAAATAAGATATGAACAAAGAAAATGTTTACTTCTTCTAAATGTAATATATAATTTTGTGAAGCTGTGACTTGTGGGTTGGCCTTTGGCCGTAAGACTTCATAGTGAATGTACAGTTCATTCAAGCAATATTTATTGGTGAAGTAGCGTCTTTATGGAGGTTTTTTTTGTGTGAATAATTGATGTCAGCTCAATCCGTTCCCCTAAACACACCGTTATTCCCTCCCAGTATCACCAAATTGACAACATTTCAGGAGATCCACAAATTCTTCTAACGGCATCAACATAATGTTTACATGGTCTTTTTTCCCCTTAATGCATATTAAAATTATGAACGTTTAAAAGAAAAAAAAATTGTATATCAGAAAGGTTCCATGTTGTCACTTATGGACAGCAAGTTCCAGGTGTCAGAGCCTTCAATATGATTTTGACAGAACTTTCAGTTCTCTCCATATAACAGGACGATACACTGCCACTAAACCATCCAGCAGCAGCGATACATCCCTGCTACACTCCAGTTTGAAATGAGAACTTCATATTAAAATCCCGTTCCTTTTTAACACCCTCTCCTGCTGTCACCAAATGGTCCCCGTCACCGACATCACAGGAGGTGACCGTGGACCAGCAGAGAGATGCAGAACACTGAAAATGGTAGCAGAGAAACCTTGGCTTCCACCAAATGGGATGCATTAACTGTGTTATATTATGGATATTTAATTGGGGATGGAGCTGGACCAAGACTGCATGTGTGTAATTTTCCCTTTAACAAAAAATGTCCAAATCATTTATTTAAAAAAAAATATATATATATATATATATATATATATATATATATATATATATATCTGTCCAGAGTTGAAGACAAACAGAATCTCGCCCCCCCCAGGCTCAGCCTAATGCAGGTACAGACAAGGCGGTTTTGCTCAAGATAATAGGAAGTCCGACCCGCCCCTATCCCCCACTTCTTTGAAACTTGAATCTACCTTTTTATGTTTAGGGCACGATCTCCTGAAACTTGTCACTGGTAATACCGTTCTATACGCGTTTTCCCTGTGCTAATGTTGCATGGTGAGGTCAGAATTACTCTACATCCCCAAACTCTCCTTCCTATGTCTGTGGCTAATCGTGACATACATTTTTACAAGACTAAACGAAGTGACATAATATATATTTTCAGTTAAAATGTAAAAAAAAAAAATGGCCACCAGGTTAGAAAATGAAGGTGCCATTATCCAGCTGGCGTTAAGTGGCCAAGTGCCTTTTCCGCCTGCGCTGAGAAGTTGGACTGCACCATTAGAAATATGGGGAGACACCAGCACTTGCTAGTTTGATATTAAGATTAGTGGAGCACATATGTGATAACAGGGCACCCTATCCTGGATATAGGGGGGCTGAGAAAGCTATGCTTTACAGGAACCACATAAGCCAGGCTCCTAATATAACACCCTCTTACTAGCCCTATCCACTTATAATTAAGCGTCTGCGGAGCAAGACAAAACTAAGGATTACGTGTGCGCGCGCATTTGGCATTACATGAAAGCCGAACACTCCTGTTGTGGGTGAATGGAACATTCCAAGGGTGACATGGTATCCACGGCAACAGCCCAAGCCAATCAAAGCGCTCCATTCCTCTATGCATAGCGCACCACTCATAAAATGAGATCTACCTATAGATAAATATATTTTGTTGCCAAGCATATACAGTGTACCTTACAGAAACACCACACAGATGTCGCACAAAGGCAGAAAATGGAGCATGCGCGCGTCCAGGCACTTGGTGGAATGGCGCATCCCAATTGGTCAGCGTTAGGGACTAATTATTCATGTTTGCTAATCCAGCCCTCTCCCGGCCGGATGTGTATGTGCCATGCTCACGTCTGTATTTAAAATCCCTCGGGAAATAAAGAATATGGAAATACGCAGTGTGTTTTTCTTCCTCGTAACAAAATAATTCAAAGGGCTCTTGTTTTGATGTTACTCAATTTAAACTCACCAACCTCTTACACATTAGCTGCCGCAGGATCTCTCTTCCCCCCTTCTCATCCTCCTACCTCCCCCCTTTACACACATCTGCCTCATCCATAGGGTCACCCTTTCACACATTAGCCGTTCCCATAGGCCACACCCTTCTGCCTCATCCATAGGGACACCCTTTTTTGCAAATCAGCTGTCCCAATTGACTTAATAAAGGTGATCCCATCACATCTCAATAGTGAATGTGGGGACTGGACAAAGTAAAAGGCAATTTGTAAGAGTGGAAAGATTTAATCTAATGCCAGGAAGGGGGAACAAGGCATTAGGATGGCAAGAGCAGCATGCTTAAAAGTCAGATTGACCAGCGTCGATTTAAGGAGTCAAAACCATGCGTTTCATACACTTTTTTTTTTAATTAACATTCTCTTTTTTTCCCCCACTCTTTTTTTGCTTGGGTGCTCCGTCGTATCTGGAGCTCTCATACAAAGTGTTAACAAAAGTGTTATATACACACACACACAAAACAACTGGAGGCAAGGGAAAGCCTTAAAATATAAAGTGCACATATTTACAGTCTATATACAAAGCAGTTTGGCCTTGGGGGGGGTGGTGTTAGCTCCGAAGGGCGTCTTCTAACGTCAACATGTCCAATCGGGGTAGTTTAGCCACTTCAAAGAAGACCCTGTTAAAAAAAAAAAATTAAAAATACAAATAAAGTTATTCTCTTAGCACAGAAGGGGGCAAATTAATCCTCCTGTATGGGTGTCAGGTCCGGAACCAGAGACCGACCCAAAACTACTAAGAATGAGACAGATGAGATATGGGGAGGATGCACGAGGGCGCCGACGTGGTAGGTTAGAAAGACGCCCATCGCTCACCAGTATGTTCTGAACAATGATCCATACCTTACCATTATCTGCATTGAACATTTATGCGATAAGACGTTTGTACGCAAATATGATCTCTGTAGATACCAGTGCAGATAGTGGGATGCTATAGATGGGCACTGCAATGATCACAGGAGATGAAGACAAATACATACCTGTGGGAGTATTTGCACCTCACGGCTTTCAGTTTCTCATCAGGCTGGTGCGAGAGCAGGAAATTCAGCCGCTTCACCAGAGGATGCAGCTCCGAGGCCTGGTAACCGCTGTAATGCTGAAGGGTGGCAGTCTGAGGGGGGCAGAATTAGAGCGTCAGTCACATCTGAAAGTGGAAACACAACCTACATCCCCTTATATTAGAAATGTACCTCCCTCTGATAGCAACCCCATGTGCGAGATGCCCTCTTATCCCAAAAGAGGGAATGCGTCAGTAATTCTGTTAACCATGCAAGTGTTACAAGGCATTTACCCATCCCTGCAGCCCCTTCATTGTCAGAGCAAGCAGTAGGCAACTGGCCGCCATCTTGGATGCACTCTCCTGCACAAAGTCGTACTCCTGCAGGGTCCGTTCGCAGATAAAGCGGGCGAGCGTCAGGGTCTCCATGTTAGCGTGGGCACACTACGTGGGGAAAGAAAGGGTTAAGCAAGTTCTAATTCCTCTATTAGAGACATCAGTAAATAACTCTGAACCCTTGTATTAGGGACACACACAACTTCCAAAGATCCGGATTCCCCCTCCCCCCCACCATAGGCTACGATTATACCAGCTCCGGCTAGGCGCGCACACGATCTCGTGACGCCATGATTGCGATGCATCCGAGCGGCATGTGCACTGCATGCAGGAGGCAGCCGAGGAGACAGGGAGGCAGCCGAGGAGACAGGGAGGCGTGACCGTGAGCAGGTCGCCCTCATTGGCTGAACCGCTCACGTGACGCTTCCGTCGCCGGAAGAAAAACTAAATCCCAAGTCTGTTCTCCTGTCTGCAGTTCCAAGCGGCGCGCTAGGTATGTACACTTTAATGGCATTGTTGCAATTTGAGCCGTGCAGTGCGATGGCGCCCGCTTTTGGTATAATCACCGCCTTATGGGAAGACCCCCACAGGAGGTAATACGTATACACCCCACCTCCTTTTTTGATACAGCATATCCTATGATACTACATTGCACAATGTATAAAATATATACATGTAGAAATATGAACCATAAACATTTTATAAAACTGTTCACACTATTTTGTATATATTATCTACACAGAAATAATTAAGTATACTACATTCAAATGTATAGTTCAATATTTATATTTCAAGTCCGAATTAATTTACGCAGCTAAAAAAGGGGGGTTAAGAAAAATTAAAAAATAAAAATTGACCCGCCACACAAAAGTGAGAGGCCATGGGCGGTGGAGGCGCTGTGGCGCCCTCGCTGCCTCTTACCTTGGCGTATCGGCGCAGGAAGCGGTATGGGACCGGGATGTTTATGTCAAAGTCCAGCTTGCGCAGGATCTCCATCTCCATGGTGACGAGCTCCTGTCTCATGTATGCATCGTCGCAGATGTACAGGAAGTCGTCTACGCAAGGCGGGCAGCGCTCCTGGGAGATAGGAAGTCGGGTGAAGACATTGTGTGAAGGAGCCAATCAAATCACAACAATTGGAAGCTGTTCACTTGGGGGTGTGGGGTATCAGGGTGACAACAGGCAGAAGGAACCTAGTGTCCCTCCAACCACAGGGTGACAGACAGAAGGGACATGGCGTTTGTCCTGGCCACCACAGGTAGACCTATGGAACACGGTTTATCAATGGTTGAAGGGACAGACTCCATGTGTCCTAGGTCCTCCTTGTCTGTGACCATGCCAGGCATGTTGACAAAAAGGGACACAATAAAGCCTCTGGCACTAAATTGGTGACCCACTCCCTGGTCCCCACCTCAAATTTGGAAGCGATGAAGATGGCCGTGGACCCGATGAGCTGCAGCTTCTCCCTCTTGGTCAGACATGCCGCTAGGTAATGATCCACCACTTTCACGGACAGGTAGAGGGTCTCGTGGTTCAACTCGAAGTTCTCCTGCAGGGGGAATTGTGTGTCAGAGGAACACATGCAGCGTATCGTACAAACCGGGCTTAAACCAGTTCCCCTGGGGTGTCAATCCACTTTGGGTCTTACCACCAATATTCAGTACTTCCAGTGGTATTAGGTACGATTCATGCTACCAACTAGGCCAGGGGTCGGCCAACTCCAGTCCTCAAGAGCCATCAACAGGACCGGTATTACAGATATCCCTGCTTCAGCATAGATGGCTCAGTCATTTTGACTTGAGCCACCTGTGCTGAAGCAGGCATATTGGCCTGTTGGGGCCCTTGAGGACTAGAGTTGCCCACTCCAGGACTAGGCCTTCATTACTCCTTAAATATTAATAAAGTGTTGGGCATGATGATTTTTTGACCCATCCATTAGATATCTCTGTGCGTATATGTTATGCACGTGCATATTATCCATACACACAAATATACAGGTGTACGGGGTACAAGGTTACTTATATAGCGCTAGCGTACACTGCGCTTTACAAAACGACAACGCAAGGAAAACAAAAGTACAAAAACACTGGTGAAAAGAGCAGAATGTAATGGACAATAGAAGGTAAAAGGAGACTTCTCCGAAAAGCCTCCGATCCAAGTGGTCTAATGGGAGGCTCCGTAGGGGTAAAAGTGAATTAGAAGTGCAGTCAGGGAGGGAGAGTACCTGGAGACTGTAGTAGAGGTGCAGATAATTTAATGGGATGCTTTTTTTAAAGGAGGCGAATGTGGAAAGTGAAGGCGCTCCACAGGAAGGGAGAGATTAGGGGGAAACGATTTAAAAATCGGGAGAGGGCTGTATAGATAAAAGACGCAAAGCCGACACAACCGTGGGCAGAGCGCAAGCCGAGTAAGCGTGTAATGAGAGCTCGAAGCGGAGATATAAGGAGGTGCAGAGCCTTAAAAAGGAGAATTTTGTAATCTATACGGAAATGAATAGGAAGCCAGAAGCAGATAAGAGTCCAGAAGAGGAGACGATTCGGGCTGCAGAATTCTGAATGGCTTGTAAAGGAGACGGGCGTGTGGCAGGGACGCCAGATAAATGAATGTTACAGTAACCCATACGGGAGAGAACAAGGGCGTGCATTCGTGTTTTAGTGGTAGTAGAACAGAGGAAGGGCGTATTCCAACAACGCTACAGATTGATTGATGAGCTAGGAGCATTTATATAAGAGAGGGGAGCAGCTGAATTTAACCCCTGGATATCCCCAAGGATGCCTATAGTGGTGTTCGACTAATGAAGGAAACAATGGGGCCTGATTTTGGATGGAGTATAAGGAGCTCTGTCCTAGACCATAAGTTTGAGGCGACGAAGGGCCATCCAGGCACTGTTTGCGGATAGGCCCGCTGATTTGTGAGTGAACTGCAAGTGTGAGGTCATGAGCAGATAACTGTACTCGGGTGTCATCAGCAGAATCCAAAGAAGTTATGAGGTCACTCAGCAAGAGACTATATAGAAAGAATAGGGGACCTAAAACAGAGCCCTGAGATACCGCAACGGAGATCCATAGGAGGTGGAGAAGTGGGCAAAATACACTACGTAGCAGAGAGGAGAAACACGAGGGCAGTGTCACGGACACGGAGAGAAGAAGAATGGGCAGGGGAGGTGGTCAGCAGCTTAGAAAGCAAAGGGGACGTCAAGAGAAAGCAGAAGTTTGTCAATATGGAGGTCATTAGTTACTTGGGCGAGTGCGGTGTCAGTCGAGTAGGAGGGGTGGAAGCCTGATTGAAGAGGGTCTAGTAAGCTATGGGAATTTAAAAATAACATTTTTTTAAATGAAGTAGCGTAAAGAAACTAAAAGGCATTCTAGAAGTTTAGAGGCCAAAGGCAAGAGGCCGAGATCGTTAGAGGGGGAGGTAATGTCATGAGAATAGATTTGAGAAGAACACACAAACGAACCAGAGCAAAGAGAGGACCTAAAAAGATGAATGAGGATCAGGGTAGAAGCAAGAGGTTTAACGAGATAGGAGGCAATGAGGTGGAGGTTAAGAGCAGCCAAGACAGCTGCCTTAGTGCCTGGAAAAGAGAAGCCAAAAAAGGTAGGAGAATTAGGAAGGAGAGAGAATTTCTCTGCAGATTGCCAACTTCATGTGATTGCATGCACTCCTCGGAGGAGAGGGGGTAGGAGGGCAAGAAGCAGTTTGTTTGTTTATACCATACATATTTGCAGGCCCTTGTGGCCGAGAAGAGGTCTTCCCAACTCTGGCCTCACCTGCACTTCTACCATCCAATCGACTAGGATCGCTCGCATGTCCTTGCTGAGGTCATTCTGCGTCTCCATATAATTAGGGAGCAGGAATTTCTCCTACAAGAGAGACAGACCAAATATTATCCCAGGGTCAAGTTGCCACCCCACACCGCCTGCCCCAAAACAACGTAGGTAAACAATTTAACAACCTCATTGCCTTCATTAAACAGGACCTTGTTGCTTCTGGCAGCAAAGTCATTAATCTGAGCAGCGTACCTCTCTCGCCTTCATATAGGTGAAAATGTCCTTTGCGTATTCAGAGCTGACAAACGGGTCCTCTGCAGACTCTTTATCTATGTCCTCAATGCCAGTGGGTAGCTGGAAAGGTTGAAAGCGTACAGATATACTTTAGATCATTATACAGTGCGTGTTCAGTGGATGTATGCATATCTTTATTTATATAGGGCTTCACTGCAGTAATAGACAACATAATATTATAACAAATAATGGGAATAAGCCCTTCTGACAAAAAGTGACAGGAAAAGGATTCCCTGCCTCGAACAGCATGCGTCATTATACGGGGCAGAATGTTCATTAGAAGTCCTTTCAAAATATAAAGCAGATAGTGCCCGGGGGATCCAATAGTGAAGTACAATGTATTATACACAGAGTCAGTTGTAAATATTACACTCACTGCCACATGCTAAGGTCAATGGATACGCGCCGATACGTGTCCCAGGCTGTTCTCTGTGCTTCCCCAGGCTCCAGTGTTTGCCACAAGTTCCTTACCCGCTCCACCCTTGCAACATCACAAGCACAGACATCACACCAATCACAAGCCGCCCAACGCGTTTTCTAGCACTCTCTCCCCCCCCCGACAAAGTGCTATGAAACGAGGGGAGGCTTGTGATTAGTTGCGATTTCCGTGCCAGTGACGCTGAGGGGGGTGGCGCGAGCGCGTACCCAGGCTAAGGAACACGTGGCAAACGCCGGCACATCTGGGAAGCGGAGAGAGCACGTTGGGACCGGACCCCCTTACCAGCCGATATCCGCAGAGCTGGATTTTTAGCACGTGGCAGCGAGTGCAATACGGACCTTTTACGCCGGACTTGTATAATTAATACTGCACCGTTGGATCCACGATGCCAAGAAGATGGCATGGGCGACATGATGGTGGAGCGGTGAGATCGCGACTTACCCGACACCATTATTTATCCTGCTTATTATATTCCTTTTTATTGCAAGCCTCCATTTGTGAGTTTTCCGTGTCTTATAAATACTGTATGTGACCTGCACTATGGTTCTCTCTCTCTTCGCCCGAGACGGCTGAATTCACTACCTGGACCATCCAGGAACATCACCACCACTGGTTGGATCACTGCTTCCATATCTCTACTCTATTGCGAGTAGGAACTTGGGAGCCCCCTCATTATTTATTTTTCACTGTTTATAGCTATTTTGCACTATGTAGATTTTTCTCTCTCGTGGCATCCACCTTCGCTCGCCTGGGGTTTGGAGACACTTCATATATTCTGCAAGTACTTTTGCACATACACGTGGCTAAACATTTTGTCTGCTCTTATTTCATATTAAATCTTGAATTGTTTCGAGTTTTATGTACACATGCACAAGTTTCTTTTATGGGGTACATTGAATTATCCAACACAATTAACAAACTTTAAAATTAAACATTGTTCTATATTTCCCTTATAGATTACATAGTGCTTTTTCTAGGTTTTCCTTGTTCATTAGAAGTGTCGCTTGCGATACCCTTTAATGCAACACATCTACCTTACAAGATATTCTTGTGCACAAGCTTTTGAGACGGTCTTCAGCAGATCTCAGTGGAGATGGGCGGCTTAAATACATAGCACATGAGGTCTATCACCGCAGGGGTGGTCATCTGTGACAGAGATGTTGAGAAGATTAGCATTGTCCTCGGTTGTATACATCCATTGACTAGGTTTAGAGAAGATCCTGGGGCAGAGGCATTGCCCTGTGGGGTGTAAACAGATAGGTGTGTGTGACTCTGGCTGTAGACACCTTCCACTTGCTTCTGCTGTAGGCAGTAAAGCACACGCCAGCGAAGGAGTCTACACTTTCATCCAAGATTAATACAACAGAAGACAATATCCCAGCATGATAAACTTCTCAACACCTCATTCTGATGAATGACCCTACTGGGATGAACCTCATGTGCCATGTACTTCAGTCTCCCATTTCCAGAGATCACGCCTGATGAAGACATCTGCAGACTCGAGAGCTTATGCACAAGAACATTGTAAGCTGGATATGTTGACCTAATAAAAAGAAAGAATAAGGTACATTTTGTAGGTTATAATGTCCGTGACATGTATACGGTGCACATAACCAGGGGATGCAGATACCTGTGCCACGCAGGTTCTCTCTTCTGTCGGTGGAGATGTCTTATCTTCCTCGTTCTCTGGTTTCACCAGTTCAGAGACCAGCTCATCTGCGGTGATTTTCTTCAAGGTTCTGGGAAAAGGGAGATTTTTTTTTAAAGGGTGGGACTGACCATATACCAAGGTCACGGTCATTAGGCCACTTTGCTGCTACATGGGACTGAAAATGCAACTCATTAAAAACAGGTCACGGTCATTAGGTCACTGCTTGTACGTGAGACTTGGCCTTAGGTTATGGCCATAGTAGTACGAGCAAGCTTCACGCTCCTCGGCTCGCCGTCATTGGACAAACAGCTCACGTTACCCGGCCGTCGCACGGGAAATACAAACATGTTTGTAGCGCATGTGCGCTCGCTATGCACAAATACATTGGCGTCCTAGTGTTTGTTTCGGTGCGAGCTACATAGCCCACGCCGTCTCCTGCACTATGGATGTAGCCTTAACATGTGGGAACCCTGTGTGTGGGAGACATCTTTCTTTATCCCTCGAGAGAAGTTCCACTGGCCCCACATGCAAAAAAATGACCAGGGAACAGGGACCACAACTCACTTCTTGAGGTTGATCTCGTTATTTTTCGTGACTCCGCCAGTTTGGACCGGCTTGGGCTTCTTCACTGGGACTTTTAACACCTCTTTCTTCTTCTGCAGCAACTGCTTATTCTTGTGGGCCTGCGGAAAACAAAGGCGGTTAGATTTGCTGCCAGAGGGCACGCATGCAGCCACCCCTGGGGTGGGACCCAGACACTGCCTCTGCACCCATATTGCCTAAATCTTTTTATGTGGGTCACTTTGAACACGCTTTGTATTTAAAATTGTGGTGGGTAGTATAACTAGAGTTACACTGAGGAGACCAAAAAAAAGTCGAAACAGCTGTCTCTGTGAGTAGGGTTACGGGCTCTGCACGGCTTTAACCCAGGCTGTGCAATGCGGCAAGAATAAGCTTACAGGGCTCTGTGTTCAAATGGATTCGAAGCAAAAGGGGCCGGTGTGCTCATTTGCATGTCATTACCCAGAATCCCTGGCTGCAGTGGAAGCATTGCATGCCAAGAGATAATGGGGAAGGGCAGGGTTACAGACCTGCCTGAGACATGTGAATGTGCCCAAGAGGGATATTTTTGCCATTTAAAAATTGCAAGCTCCTCAGGTTAGAAATTCTATCCCCTATATGGTTTTTGACCTCTGCTGCATTTACAAATAGGGGAGTTCAGAGCTTGGCCCTATATAAAAAGCCTATTAAATAACTTTAATATCTGTGTTATAAGTGGTAGATCATATATGAGGCATAAATAATAATTTGATGCCCTGCTATATGAAGAGGCCACTGTGAATAAGACTGAAGAGTGTCTTCAGGCTTAAGTCAGAACACCTGCCCACCATCTTTAAAGCGCCCACTGCATACTCACATTGGTAATGTCCCCGAACGCAGATCTTTTCTTGGGGCCCCCCTGCGGGGAGGACGGGGAGCGTTTGGTCTGGAGACCCTCTTCCTTCGCCACAAAAAACAACAAGAAAACGTTATGCACAGTTAGACGCTGGTCTTTGAAGTGTAGTATCGGCTCCCAGCATTTTAGGTCAATAGAAAACAAGATGGTCCGTTAATGATACCCAAAACATCCACCCCCCCCCCCCGATATCACATCCAAGATGGCCACCACATGATCTCAATATGCTTAAGGATCCAAAGGTCCAAGTTGGCCCCCTATGATCTTACACACTTAGGTTGGCCACCCCGTGATATCAGACATTCAAAATGGCTACCCAGTGAGCTCAAACACCCAAGATGGTTTCTTAATGTCATAAGACAAAGAGATGTATTGTGACAGCCCACACCCAAGATTGGGTCATAATGACATTCCAGCCAAGATGGCCGCCTTGCAACCTCACACAGCCAAGATAGCTTCCCAATGACATCACACAAATGATGTCCGCCCTCGGCTCTCCATACACAGGAGACCTCACCTTTTCAGGCCGCGTGTTCTCCACTGCAATCGCCCTTCCGGGGCGAGGAAGCTTGGAGGCCACTGGACGCGTCTGGCGCATGGAGGGCATCATGGTGGGAAAGGGAAAGGCCTGGAACAAGGGAGAGAGCGGGGAAGAAGAGGGTTATTAAGCATTTTAGGAAATCCCAATAGTGGGCATCTTTAGACCCAAGAAAATGTTTTTATAGTGGGCTGTATGGGACTTTGCAATACAATGTTTTGATGGTACATTTAGAGCCAAAGTGTGCTCCCTCTAAAAGATAATACTCCGCCCTAAAGTATCCCAGAGTATTCTCTCTCTGTAGTGGAGTTTCCTGCACCCACCCTGTATAACAGAACATTAACAACAACGCTACACTGACGTGTGCTGCATAGAATTCAATTCTAGGGTGAAATCCAAAAATGCCCTACAATTTACCCAATTGAATGCAGACTGTCCCCATTCATAGGTAGGTACACACACTTTGCCAGGGTGTTCGTATACGGTGCTGTAGTGTACATAGGATGTGTTCCATATATCCCATTATTGGAAAACCCTGCTAATTATTACGACATTTAAGATTTTCCAGGCTGGGGAATTTAAGACCGACAACTGTTCCCTAACAATAACCCAGTTTTCAATAATCTTTTAACCTTTTAAAAAGACTCCTACAATCTTCAGAGCAAGAACCATACAGCTTGTTTTTAGGGACCAAGGACCGCACATTGGGTTGTATGTAGGGCAGGGAGTTCGCCCAGCTGAGCCTACTGTCCTATTAGGGGATAAAGAGTTAATGTGATCAGTTGAATGAGCCTTGAACTCTAAAAGAACATGGGACAAGTCGAGCCCTAGAGGAGTGGACAAGATGTCTTTATCCTAAAATGTAGTAGACTTAGAAGTCTGAACTCGCTCTACTTTGGGTTGGGACATCCTTTAATGTAGGATGAAATCTGTAAACCCAGGCAGGGTCTATATGGGGTTGAGTGACTGGATCCTAAAAATATCCGTTATGGGGATTTTTATAGGGGAGCACCACTTGAGACCCTATTTAAAAAAGACTGGGAAACGGCACCCACCTGTAGGAATATTAGGGTGTGGGTGGCTAGACTGTGTCAGCAACCTGTCCCCAACTATTATTTTATGGGGTGAGTGAAAGGATTAGTAACTAAGGCCATTATAGGCCGGGCGTGCCCTATGTTTGGGTGATCAGTCTGACAACTGGTAACCCATGCCATATGGGGGAGGGGGGAAGGGGGGAGAAGAGCGCGCTGTAGCAGCATAGACACCGGAAGTAAGAAAGACTTCCGGGTGGGACTGCAGGGCTGCGCTCCTCTCCGGCTGTCCCGCTCTGCCTCCATGCAACTCGTTACTCCTCCTCGGCTCGCTGCCGTGTACCCTCACCCTCCTCCGAGAGGCGGTCAGCAGGGCCGCAGACGCGGGGGGGGGGAGGGAGAGAAGGGGGGCGCTAGCCAAGCACCTGTCAATAGCCCATCCAAAGTCCTATAAATCAGTATGTAATGGGGTGGATAAGAAACCCAAAAAACAAAATGGAGGGCATAAGATTGTGCCCTCGCAAAGACCTCCCTTTGTTGCACAGCACCTGAATTAAAACTGAACCTCTAATACAGAAAACACATATCGCTGTATTTGGAGTGTATGCAGCCATTAAAAAAATGCATGAGGTGCAACGGCAGCACTGGCAAGCGTCCTAATGCTATTGGCTGGAAAAATGCCCAGGGGAGGAAACAACTAGCAGGGGTGGTGGTAGTATAATAATACTATCAATATGGGAGATTGGGTGGCAAGGAAACTCCCTGTAGTAAAGCATGTAGTATACTATAAATATGTACTAATCAATCATACATGTGATATAGTGGTGAGTATAGTCACTGTGAGTATTAGAAGGAAAGATGTAACACACAAAATTCCTCGGTGGGGTAGTTGAACCGCCAGGTATTGAGTAGGACCTCTTAAATATATAATAATATACAATGTGTGAATAAACATGAAATATCTACCACAGACAATTCTATGAATATGGGATATAACACTAGTTAGTAGGTGACCATAAGTGGCTATATGTGGACAGTACTCAATTAAATGATCGAATACCTGACCATCTGGGCACAGGGCAGCTGGATAACAGTGTTCCTCACTGAATGGGGACACTGAGCTCAGACCAGATGTTAGAGAGTAAAATAATGTATCTAAACTGCCAGGTAAACTGATACAACGGAGCCAAGTTCCCACAGTAGCTGACCCCCACCCATCCCCCGAAACTCAAAGTCAATATGGTAGGTGAGTAGTGTATTGTATGTCTTTATTTATATAGCGCCAAAAGTGTACTCTGCGCGTCACAAAGTATACAGGAATTATAATACAATAAGCGCAGCAAATCAGACAATAGGAAAGGAAATCCCTGCCCTGAAGAGCTTACAATCTAAGTGGTATGTTGGGAATGTAAGGCCGTGTCACCCGTCGCCACACGCGAAAGTTGTATTTCGCTTTGCAGCGACGTCGCAAGCGACCTGGCCATTGATTGGTTCAGAGGCCGTCACATGTGGCGGCAGCCTCTGAAAAATCAAATTTGACCGGCTTCCAAATTTTGTGCCGCCACGTGTCACTTACTAGTAGCGCACGCGACGTCGGCAATACATTCGTTTTGCCGCGACATCGGCACTATAAGCGCCACAATGGGTGGTAGGAGTGACTGTGGGTGTGGGACGGTGGCCATGAGTGCAGGCTACTGGGATGCTTGATTTATGAGGCGAGTTTTATGGTTAGTCAGTATTAAATCAGAAGGTTAAACACCATTTACAGAGGAAGAGATGGCAGGCAGGCGTGGGGGGAGCAGTAGTGTAGATATATTTAAAGTAGAAAACCTGACTGACCATCCCTATTATTAATCTCAATAAATAGTAGGATTTCGCTTTAAGCGCTATAAGCAGAGGGGCAACCTGCAGAGGAGTTAGGCTGTGATTATACCAAAAAACGCCCGTGGTGGCTCCCGTAGCGACACCATGCGGCGCAAAAACAAGTGTCATGCAAACGAGATCACTGCTTATACCAAATTCAACTGTCTCCCCGCTCGCTGCTGCAAAGTGGGAGACAGTTGACGCTTTTTCAAAAAAATTTTGGCGCTGCGTTGTCACTACGGGCGGTTTTCTGTATAAATCGCAGCCTTAGGCCGAGTCCATGGTGTGGGAGACCGCGCTGAGGCGTCCGCACAGGGCGCGATCAGAATGCCTTAAGGCATTTATCGCGCCCATAGACCACGCGGGCGCAGGGAGGGGGCACGTGTCGCGCCAAGAAAATCAGTTGTCACGCAGGTCACTTGAGCGGTTCGCCCAATGAGGGCAAACCAGCTCCGTGACGCCCCCCCACTATGGACCGGGAAAGCACCCGCTTCACGCGAGTGACATCACAGCCTCTGCGTGGGCGAAGGCCCCAAGGCCCGGGCCTTAGGGGTGGGGGGGTTGCCCCATGCGAAGCTTCATAGTTTGGAGGGAAATTACGTCTCCAGACACAGCTATGGGTCTATTATAGTGCGTAACGGCGGCCTCTACGATTTATTTGAGATTAGCAATAGTGATATTCAGTCAGGTTTTCTACTTTAATATCTACACTTCTCACCAACCATATTGAGTCTTGGGGAGGGGGGGGGGTTGGCAGCTACTGTGGGATCTTGGCTCCATTGTATCAGTTTACCTGGCAAGTTTAGATACATTATTGTACTCTAAGGGCTAGCTCAGACAGGGCGCTACGTCTGCTTGCTAGCGTTCGCGCCTCCGCCGCTCGCTCCTGCAGCCCAGCGATCTCTGCTCAAACTGCAGGAGTCAGGTCGCGGTGTTTGGGGGCGTGTAACGAACGCGTCACGGAGATGGTTCGCCTTTATTGGCTGAACCAGCTCGCGTCACGCGACTGTAGCCCCAAATTTCAATTTGGGTTGTGTCCGCAAAATGTCGCAGCGACAACGCTGCACTTTGCCGCCGGTGGAGTTTTCAGTTTGAAATCTCCCACCGCACAACCCAAATTTGCGACGGACGAGCGCACGCCGCATCGCGTTCTGTCTGAGCTCAGCCTAACATCTGGTCTGAGCTCAGTGTCCCCATTCAGTGAGGAACACTGTTATCCAGCTGCCCTGTGCCCAGATGGTCAGGTATTCGATCATTTAATTGAGTACTGTCCACATATAGCCACTTATGGTCATCTACTAACTAGTGTTATATCCCATATTCATAGAATTGTCTGTGGTAGATATTTCCTGTTTATTCACACATTGTATATTATTATATATTTAAGAGGTCCTACTCAATACCTGGCGGTTCAACTACCCACCGAGGAATTTTGTGTGTTACATCTTTCCTTCTAATACTCACAGGTGACTATACTCACCACTATATCACATGTATGATTGATTAGTACATATTTATAGTATACTACATGCTTTACTACAGGGAGTTTCCTTGCCACCCAATCTCCCATATTGATAGTATTATTATACTACCACCACCCCTGCTAGTTGCTTCCTCCCCTGGGCATTATTCCAGCCAATAGCATTAGGACGCTTGCCAGCACTGCCGTTGCACCTCATGCATTTTTTAAAATTACTGTTTACACTCCAAATACAGCGATATATGTTTTATGTATTCCCTTTCTGTATTAGAGGTTATGTTTTGATTCAGGTGGTGTGCAACAAAGGGAGGTCTTTGTGAGTGCACAATCTTGTTCCCTCCATTTTGTTTTCTGTATATTAACCCCAGTTCACAGTCTGCACCCACCAGTTATCACTAATATTAAATTAATTACCTTGGCCTATCAGTGCGGGGATCAGAGTTGATCAGTCTCCCTTCCCCCTTTTTTGCCTGGATAAGAAACCCCACATGTCCCCGCTAAGGATTCCATATAATGAAATAGGCTATGATAGCACCTACCTGCAATGTCTATAGGTGCCAGAGTGCACGTGTCTTGTCCCTAGGTACTGACCCCCATCAGTATTTTAAAAGGGTCATGTGGGATTCTTATATACCATGTTATGGGGTACTTACAGGGCAGGCACGTTGTGACACTATAACTAAATATGGGGTAACTATCTTCCTAGGGGCAAGATGTGTGTTGTCCTGTCCCAAGATACAGGCCCCAATCTGTATCTAACAGTGTATAAGAGATCCCACTGTTATGGAGTCCTCATACCGTAAGAACCCTACAATTAAATAGGCCATACCCGCAGTGTTATAGGGGTGAGATATGAGTGCCTGTTGCAAAGTACATCTGAGTCAAGAGACCCCTCATTCCTGCTATGAGGCCTAACCGGATTGCCCTCTCCTATTGCCTTATTAGAGAGGAGGTAAATGCAGCCAGGGGTGACATCAGGGGTATGTACCCTGTCCCAACCAGGGTCTAATGAAGTCTTAAGGGATGTCCCAAGATACAAATCAGAATTTAATGGGGTGTACAATGGATTCTACATATCCCTGTTCTGGGGTCCTAATAGAGCAGGCACATTTTGAGACCCTATAATTAGGTATGGGATAAATGCACTTGCATGCCTGGGCTGTAGGAACAAAATTGGAGTGTCCTGTAAGCAGTATTTAATAGGCCCGTTAAGGGATCTTCCATGTGCCTGCTATGGGGTCCTTACATGGCAAGCAAGGTTTTGTGAACCTATTATCAGACAGAGTGAGATCATTGTTTCTATATTCTGTAACAAAGTCATGTAATCCATATTTAATGGCGTGGATAAAACATAGCATCTGTTATGGGATCCTGTTAGGACAAGTTCCTTTTGTGATCCCAGGAACAGGAAAAAAGGGGGTAAATGCACCTTTGAAGGGGTGCCACACCGGTCGGTGTCTTTTGCCTGTCCCAAAGTACTGCCCTAATCAGTATGCAATAGGGTGTGTAAGAGATCCCCAAATTTCCCTGTTATGGGGTTCTTACACCAACCCTACAATTCAACAGTGGGTGATGGGCCCTACCTGCAGTGGTTATAGGGGTGAGATCCGGGTGTCTATGCCCTATCCCAAGGTACGGGCCCTAATCAGTATCTAATACGGTATCCTATATGGCCTGTTACAGCACAAGGCACATTTATGACCATATAACTAAATATGGGGTAAATGTACCTTCTTAGGGGTAAGACCCGAGTGCCTTTGTCCTGTCCCAACCCGTAACTAATAGGGTGTATAGGGGACACCACATGACCCTGCTGTGGAGTCCTTATAGGGACCGTATCATTAAATAGAGTGCGATATAGCCCATACCTGCAGCGGTTATAGGGATGCGGTCACGTTCCGGAGCCCGATCCCTGCTCAGATCCCGTGTCCCCCGGTGATACTCCTTACTACTCGGTAATTCTCGTCCGGGACACTCAAGCAATTTTGAAAATTGCGGGCCCGCCCAGCCCTCTCTCTCATTGGTCTGCCGCCGGCCCAATCAGCGTGCCGCCCTCAATGCCGTTGCCAGGGGAGATTTGGTTCGAAATTCGAAGGTGGCGGCCAATCAGCAGCCGGGGAAGGGGGGTGACGCTACGCCCCCTTGCTGATTGGACGGCGGGGTCCTGTGTTTTTAAAGGCCTGTCTGGAAGCTTCCTGCTGTTAAAGGGACAGCGGGGTGAGAGACGTCACGTGGTGTCATCAACCCCCCCCCTTGCTGGGCAGAACTGCAATAGATAACAAAAGCAATTCAATCATTGAATATGTTATACATGAAGGTATAGATTGTATTGCATGTCTTTATTTATATAGCGCCATTAATGTACATAGCACCATTAATGTACATAGCACTTCACAGTAGTAATACACGTGGTAATCAAATAAATAACAGATAATATAAATAACAGATCATGGGAATAAGTGCTTCAGACATAAAAGTAACATTAAGGAAGAGGAGTCAAAGAAAGTTCAGTCCGCGCTCTTGCTTCCTAGTGTTGCAGAAATTAATTCTTCTCCCTCCTCTTGCTGCTCCTATGGCTTGAAGTGTCTCCCCTCACTCCAAAAAACGAACTCCGGTGGAAGACCCCGCCGGCGAACAGAATGACCAAGAAAAGAAGCACAGGAGCGCACCAAGGTAAGGAAAAATTGTAAATGTAATAAACAATAAGGCAATAAAATAACTTACATGTAAGAACAAATGAGTATCCAGGTCAGCGAAATGTTCAACATATCGGCATCATCATCAGTCAGACAGGGGGGCAATTTCAGCTCCGTTTATGTGGAGATCCCGCGCGCTGGGACTCACCCTATGGCACTTGCTGCAGGAATCGCCGTCTCACTCACAGGCAGGCCCAGTCAGTAGAAAACATTCTCACTCATAAGCAGACAGTCCCATCAATTGGAAGGCAGTCTCGTGCTTTAGAAACCTGTCTCACTCATTGGAAACTAGTGTCACTCCTTGGAAACCAGTGTCACTCATTGGAAGGCAGTGTCACTCATTGGAAACCAGTGTCACTCATTGGAAACTAGCGTTACTCAATGGAAACTAGTGTCACTCATCGGAAACTAGTGTCACTCTTTGGAAACCAGTGTCACTCATTGGAAACTAGTGTCACTCACTGGAAACTAGCGTCACTCATTGGAAACTAGCGCCACTCATTGGAAACTAGTGTCACTCATTGGAAACTAGTGTCACTCACTGGAAACTAGAGTCACTCCTTGGAAACTAGTGTCACTCCTTGGAAACTAGTGTCACTCCTTGGAAACTAGTGTCACTCATTGGAAACTAGTGTCATTCCTTGGAAACTAGTGTCACTCCTTGGAAACTAGTGTCACTCATTGGAAACTAGTATCACTCATTAGAAACTAGTGTCACTCATTGGAAGGCAGCGTCACTCATTGGAAGGCAGCGTCACTCATGGAAACTAGTGTCACTCATTGGAAACTAGTGTCACTCATAGGAAACTAGGGAACTCATTGGAAACTAGTGTCACTCATTGGAAACTAGTGTCACTCCTTGGAAACCAGTGTCACTCATTGGAAGGCAGTGTCACTCATTGGAAACCAGTGTCACTCATTGGAAACTAGCGTTACTCAATGGAAACTAGTGTCACTCATCGGAAACTAGTGTCACTCTTTGGAAACCAGTGTCACTCATTGGAAACTAGTGTCACTCACTGGAAACTAGCGTCACTCATTGGAAACTAGCGCCACTCATTGGAAACTAGTGTCACTCATTGGAAACTAGTGTCACTCACTGGAAACTAGAGTCACTCCTTGGAAACTAGTGTCACTCCTTGGAAACTAGTGTCACTCCTTGGAAACTAGTGTCACTCCTTGGAAACTAGTGTCATTCCTTGGAAACTAGTGTCACTCCTTGGAAACTAGTGTCACTCATTGGAAACTAGTATCACTCATTAGAAACTAGTGTCACTCATTGGAAGGCAGCGTCACTCATTGGAAGGCAGCGTCACTCATTGGAAGGCAGCGTCACTCATGGAAACTAGTGTCACTCATTGGAAACTAGTGTCACTCATAGGAAACTAGGGAACTCATTGGAAACTAGTGTCACTCATTGGAAACTAGTGTCACTCATTGGAAACTAGTGTCACTCATTGGAAGGCGGCATCACACATCGGAAGGCGGCGTCACACATCGGAAGGCGGCGTCACACATCGGAAGGTGGCGTCACACATCGGAAGGCGGCGTCACACATTGGAAGGCGGCGTCACACATTGGAAGGGGGCGTCACACATTGGAAGGCGGTGTCACACATTGGAAGGCAGAGTCAAACATTGGAAGGCGGTGTCACACATTGCAAGGCGGCGTCACACATTGGAAGGCAGCGTCACACATTGGAAGGCAGCGTCACACATTGGAAGGCAGAGTCAAACATTGGAAGGCGGTGTCACACATTGCAAGGCGGCGTCACACATTGGAAGGCAGCGTCACACATTGGAAGGCAGCGTCACACATTGGAAGGCAGAGTCACACATTGGAAGGGGGTGTCACACATTGGAAGGCAGCGTCACACATTGGAAGGCAGAGTCACACATTGGAAGGGGGTGTCAGACATTGGAAGGCGGCGTCACACATTGGAAGGCGGCGTCACACATTGGAAGCCAGAGTCACACATTGGAAGGCGGCGTCACACATTGGAAGGCGGCGTCACACATTGGAAGGCGGCGTCACACATTGGAAGGCAGCGTCACACATTGGAAGCCAGAGTCACACATTGGAAGGCGGTGTCACACATTGGAAGGCGGCGTCACACATTGGAAGCCAGAGTCACACATTGGAAGGCGGTGTCACACATTGGAAGGCGCCGTCACACATTGGAAGGCGGCGTCACACATTGGAAGCCAGAGTCACACATTGGAAGGCGGTGTCACACATTGGAAGGCGCCGTCACACATTGGAAGGCGGTGTCACACATTGGAAGGCGGCGTCACACATTGGAAGTCCTTAAAGTGCAATCCTATATAGTCGGCGTGTTTAATTTCTCTGAATGGGGGAGTCTTTGTTATTCAAGTGTTTTCTTTCCCCTTATCCCACCAGGTCCTTATCAGAGATAAAGATAAGGGGAACGGGAAGTCTGACTGCACAAGCACTTGCTGATCACACAGTGACATCACACAAAAGGGAGCAGCCAGGGGAAATCAAACCCCTCCCAAGTCTAACTTTAATGCATTCAATATATGTATAGGTGTCAGATTTGCATAACGGGTGTTAATCACACAGAGAAAAGAAAAGCGCACAACTCATCGTGTAATAAGTAAAAAAAAAATATATATTAATCAAATGGAGACAGACATACATTGCAGCTGTGTTTCCCCCTGCCGCACGCCGTGCTTCCTGAACATTCGGCCGCCCTGCACGGCGTTAGAAGCGGGAGGAGAAAAGAGACCAGCGGCTCTGAGGAGGTCACAGCGGGTGCTTTTGCGGCGGATGAACCAGCTGCACTGTTCCCGGTGCAGCGTAGAAACGGAGGTGCGGAGGATACGACCTGTACCAGCCCCGTGGAGTTGCTACTTGTCCCGCGGTCGTTACCGTACTTCGGCATTCTAACCACACACTCATCCGTGAGCCTGTCCCCGGCTGGAACCTGGACGGGGTTCCCCGACTGACTATCCGGAGAGAAGGGATCCATTCTTCACCGGACTCGGGGCTGAAGATAGCCCTTTCCTGCGAGGTTTCCTGCTTGACTGCGGTATTATGCCGGTTAATGTATGACATGTCCTTAATTATCTTTGCTTTTGTACGTGCGTTACTCACCCTCGCCGTTTGATTAATATATATATTTTTACTTGTTACTCTGAGTTGTGCGCTTTTCCTTTTCGGTTTTAGCGTGAGCCACCTTTTTGATTAGCAGCCGACTCCTTACTCCTGCTCTCAGGTCATGTATTTATTTAATTTAATTTTTTGCACACGCCTCATAATTTGTATATTTAATGTATATACGGTAGGTATAAAACATTCCTACGTAATTAAGCTTTATGCAGCAATGTTCTGGTGGGACCCTGACATTAGTGCAGCCGCCTCAGGCAGTGGTGGGATTCAAAAATTTTAGCAACAGGTTCTCTCTCCAGGGGGGTGGTGCGGATGGGGGGCGGGGAGGTGGTGGGGATGGGGGGAGTGATGGAGGGGATGGGGTGGAGGGGATGAGGGTGGGGATTGGGGTGGGGGTGGGGGTGGGGGGGAGTGATGGGGATGGGGGGATGGGGAGACCGCACCGCCCTGTCAGAGTGAAAAATGAAATACAACAAGATTTGATTGAAATAAATTATTTATTTGCCTTTCGTAAAATATTGCTACTTGATTGTCGTTATACCGTTTCTTTTGTCCAGGGCAGAGACAGACCAGGGAGGGCAGAGACAGACCAGGGAGGGCAGAGACAGACCAGGGAGGACAGAGACAGACCAGGGAGGGCATAGAGAATCCTTCTCACATCTCCCCCAATCCCTCTCACACCTCCCCCCCAGTCCATCCCACACCCCCTCTCACCTCCCCCAGTCCCTCCCACACCTCCCCCCAGTCCCTCCCACACCTCCCTCACACCTCCCTCAGTCCCTCTCTCCCCCACTCCCTCTCACATCGCCCTCACACCGCCCAAAGTCCCCCTCACACCGCCCCCAGCCCCCCCCTCACACCGCCCCCAGTCCCTCACACACCTCCCCCCAGTCCCTTACATCACCCCCCAGTCCCTCTCACATCGCCCCCCAGTCCCTCTCACAGCGCCCCCCAGTCCCTCACACCTCCCTCCAGTCCCTCTCACATCGCCCCCTAGCCCCCCCCTCACATCGCCCCCGAGTCCCTCTCACACCTCCCCCCAGTCCCTCTCACATCGCCCCCCAGTCCCTCTCACAGCGCCCCCCAGTCCCTCACACCTCCCTCCAGTCCCTCTCACATCGCCCCCTAGCCCCCCCCTCACATCGCCCCCGAGTCCCTCTCACACCTCCCCCCAGTCCCTCTCACACCTCCCCTAGCCCCCCCCTCACATCGCCCCGAGTCCCTCTCACACCTCCCCCCAGTCCCTCTCACACCTCCCCTAGCCCCCCTCTCACATCGCCCCGAGTCCCTCTCACACCTCCCCCCAGTCCCTCTCACACCTCCCCTAGCCCCCCTCTCACATCGCCCCGAGTCCCTCTCACATCTCCCCCCAGTTCCTCTCACACCTCCCCTAGCCCCCCTCTCACATCGCCCCAGAGTCCCTCTCACACCTCCCCCCACTCCCTCTCAGATCTCTCCCTCCCCACCTCCATGCCTCCTGGCTAGGGTAACCATATTTGTCCCGGCAAAAACTGGACAAAATATCACGCATACAAAGTAGTTTACTGGTTACTCATGCGCGATTGGAGCTGGCCGATTGCGTATGCGCAAGAGCAGTCGTCAATTGCCGATCGTCCATGCGCAGTTGTCGCTCGCCAAGGGTCCAGAAAACCAGAACAGCAGCCGAAAAAGTCAGGACAGAGCCCTAAAAACGGTGACTGCCCAGGCTAAACTGGGACATCAGGTCACCCCACCTGTCTTCTATCTCCCGGTTTTGCCGGATACAGAGAGAAAAGCAGGGTCTGGCAATTTCTCCTCCAGCCATTAGGTGGCGCGGCGCTGCGCGGCGCTGATAAATGGCTGTGTCCCTGTGGCGAGGCCGCGGTAAAACACCAGCGGAGTCAAATGTCCCAGACTACCATCAGATCGCTATTTTCCTACTGCAGAGTCTGATCAGAGAAGATCAGAAAAAAGTTCCCCAAATGCTGCACTCAAACTATTAAAGTCTTAAACCTGGTATTGGTGTCTTATTCAGAAGGTAAATATCTACCATGGGCCAATAAGGGAGACTGGTCATGAGAACTACCTCTAAGGGGGGTAATAAAAAAAGAATCAAATTTGATATATACTTGACTCATAATGTGTATATTATTTAGTGTGTGAATATTAAAACCCTGGTGGTGAGGACCGGACAAACTCATACAGATAAAGAATAAAACAGCTAGCTGGGTGCGCTGTTGTACCACACAGGTAGTATGTATATGGTAACCTCACTCTTAGAGTGCTGGTTCAATGTTACCTTTTAGAAAAGTATATGTATACTCATACTTAGCAGCAGAATATTGATTAAATTGTAGATATCGCTATAGAGTGAATAGCAAACAGTCAGAAAACGAAGCCTTGGTATTGGCTTAAAATATCTCACAGATACAGATACTATAAGGGAGACTTCTCCAGAAATGTAGCAGCGATATAAATAGCAACAAAACGACCAGCAAATGTTACAGGCGCACACCCCTCAATGAGTGTGAACATGGTCTGATCACTTTAGCTAAAATGTAGCCACATACTTCTCCGTAATGCATGAATCTAATTGTGAGAAAGTGTTTATCTGTGTTTGTACGCGCTCATTGGCCGCCGGTCGGCCACACCTCTCGCTGTCATTGGCCGCCGGTCGGCCACAACTCTCGCTGTCATTGGCCAGTTAATGTAAAAAAAAAAAAAACACTGCCCGGTGTGAGTGGAAGGCACGGAAGCAGTATGGTGAGAAAGAGGCCTGCAGCGGCGCCGGCGGCAAGTGGTGAGCATCGGAGCGCCTCCGCCGCCACCATGCCAGCACCCCCCCACTGCCGCCACCATGCCAGCAATCCCGGGCCGCCATAATCATCACCAACCCCGCCCGCATCGGAGCACCCCCCCCCCCGCATGCGCATTGCGGCCCTATTCTACTGCGCATGCGCAATTTTATATTCCTGTGCATGCGCATTGGGAACCCGATTCTACTGCGGGGGAGACTTTATATTCCCGCGCATGCGCAATAGGGCCCTATTCTACTGCGCATGCGCGATTTTATATCAGTAGAATATGGCCCTAATGCGCATGCGCGGGAATATAAAGTCGCGCATGCGCAGTAGAATAGGGCCGCAATGCGCATGCAGGAGGTGATCCGATGCGGGCAGGGTTGGTGATGATGATGGCGGCCCGGGATTGCTGGCATGGTGGCGGCAGTGGGGGGGTGCTGGCATGGTAGCGGCGGAGGCGCTCCGATGCTCACCACTTGCCGCCGGCGCCGCTGCAGGCCTCTTTCTCACCATGCTGCTCCCGTGCCTTCCACTCACACCGGGCAGCGTTTTTTTTTTTTACATTAACTGGCCAATGACAGCGAGAGGTGTGGCCGACCGGCGGCCAATGACAGCGAGAGGTGTGGCCGACCGGCGGCCAATGAGCGCGTACAAACACAGATAAACACTTTCTCACAGATAGATTCATGCATTACGGAGAAGTATGTGGCTACATTTTAGCTAAAGTGATCAGACCATGTTCGCACTCATTGAGGGGTGTGCGCCTGTAACATTTGCTGGTCGTTTTGTTGCTATTTATATCGCTGCTACATTTCTGGAGAAGTCTCCCTTATAGTATCTGTATCTGTGAGATATTTTAAGCCAATACCAAGGCTTCGTTTTCTGACTGTTTGCTATTCACTCTATAGCGATATCTACAATTTAATCAATATTCTGCTGCTAAGTATGAGTATACATATACTTTTCTAAAAGGTAACATTGAACCAGCACTCTAAGAGTGAGGTTACCATATACATACTACCTGTGGGGTACAACAGCGCACCCAGCTAGCTGTTTTATTCTTTTTCTCTATGAGTTTGTCCGGTCCTCACCACCGGGGTTTTAATATTCACACACTAAATAATGTACAGATATACCCCGCATTAACGTACGCAATGGGACCGGAGCATGTATGTAAAGTGAAAATGTACTTAAAGTGAAGCACTACCTTTTTCCACTTATCGATGCATGTACTGTACTGCAATCATTATATACGTGCATAACTGATGTAAATAACGCATGTGTAACAGGCTCTATAGTCTTCTTGCGTGTGCACAGCTTCGGTACAGGTACGAGGCCGGTATTGCTGTTCAGGACGTGATGACAGGCACATGCGTGAGCTGCCATTTGCCTATTGGGCGATATGTACTTACTCGCGAGTGTACTTAAAGTGAGTGTACTTAAAGCGGGGTATGCCTGTACACATTATGAGTCAAGTATATATGTTAATCAAATTTGATTCTTTTTTATTACCCCCCTTAGAGGTAGTGCTCATGACCAGTCTCTCTTATTGGCCCATGGTAGATATTTACCTTCTGAATAAGACACCAATACCAGGTTTAAGACTTTAATAGGTTGAGTGCAGCATTTGGGGAACTTTTTTCTGATCTTCTCTGATCAGACTCTGCAGTAGGAAAATAGCGATCTGATGGTAGTCTGGGACATTTGACTCCGCTGGTGTTTAACCGCGGCCTCGCCGCAGGGACGTGCCGCGCCACCTAATGGCTGGAGGAGAAATTGGCAGACCCTGCTTTTCTCTCTGTATCCGGCAAAACCGGGAGATAGAAGACAGGTGGGGTGACCTGATGTCCCAGTTTAGCCTGGGCAGTCACAGTTTTTAGGACTCTGTCCTGACTTTTTCGGCTGCTGTCCTGGTTTTCTGGACCCCGGCGAGCGCCAACTGCGCATGGACGATCGGCAATTGAGGTCTGATGTCCTACTACCATACTGGAACCATCCTTTCACGGCTGGATTATATGCTCCCTTTTATCTACTCTATTGTGAGTTTGCAATTGGGAGCTCTTACATTATTCACGTTTAATTGTACATACAATATTTGCACTATGTAGTGTTTTTCTTTTTAAAGGTTTACCATCGCTCCCCTGGTGTTTTTCTTCATAATTATTTCTGTCTGTTAAGAAGAACAAACAACAAAAAACAACAACAAACAACAAAAAACAAGTATCAAAGTAGAGACCAGAGAGAACCAGTTCACTCCAATGCAATACCAAATACATTCACTCCAATGCAATACCGAATACATTCACTCCAATGCAATACCGAATACATTCACTCCAATGCAATACCGAATACATTCACTCCAATGCAATACCGAATACATTCACTCCAATGCAATACCGAATACATTCACTCCAATGCAATACCAAATACATTCACTCCAATGCAATACCAAATACATTCACTCCAATGCAATACCGAATACATTCACTCCAATGCAATACCGAATACATTCACTCCAATGCAATACCGAATACATTCACTCCAATGCAATACCAAATACATTCACTCCAATGCAATACCAAATACATTCACTCCAATGCAATACCGAATACATTCACTCCAATGCAATACCATATACATTCACTCCAATGCAATACCATATACATTCACTCCAATGCAATACCGAATACATTCACTCCAATGCAATACCAAATACATTCACTCCAATGCAATACCGAATGCAATCACTCCAATGCAATACCAAATACATTCACTCCAATGCTATACCGAATACATTCACTCCAATGCAATACCAAATACATTCACTCCAATGCAATACCAAATACATTCACTCCAATGCAATACCAAATACATTCACTCCAATGCAATACCGAATACATTCACTCCAATGCAATACCGAATACATTCACTCCAATGCAATACCAAATACATTCACTCCAATGCAATACCAAATACATTCACTCCAATGCAATACCGAATACATTCACTCCAATGCAATACCGAATACATTCACTCCAATGCAATACCGAATACATTCACTCCAATGCAATACCGAATACATTCACTCCAATGCAATACCGAATACATTCACTCCAATGCAATACCAAATACATTCACTCCAATGCAATACCGAATACATTCACTCCAATGCAATACCGAATACATTCACTCCAATGCTATACCGAATACATTCCCTCCAATGCAATACCGAATACATTCACTCCAATGCAATACCGAATACATTCACTCCAATGCAATACCGAATACATTCACTCCAATGCAATACCAAATACATTCACTCCAATGCAATACCAAAAACATTCACTCCAATGCAATACCAAATACATTCACTCCAATGCAATACCAAATACATTCACTCCAATGCAATACCGAATACATTCACTCCAATGCAATACCAAATACATTCACTCCAATGCAATACCGAATACATTCACTCCAATGCAATACCATATACATTCACTCCAATGCAATACCAAATACATTCACTCCAATGCAATACCAAATACATTCACTCCAATGCAATACCGAATACATTCACTCCAATGCAATACCGAATACATTCACTCCAATGCAATACCGAATACATTCACTCCAATGCAATACCGAATACATTCACTCCAATGCAATACCAAATACATTCACTCCAATGCAATACCGAATACATTCACTCCAATGCAATACCGAATACATTCACTCCAATGCAATACCGAATACATTCACTCCAATGCAATACCGAATACATTCACTCCAATGCAATACCAAATACATTCACTCCAATGCAATACCAAATACATTCACTCCAATGCAATACCGAATACATTCACTCCAATGCAATACCATATACATTCACTCCAATGCAATACCATATACATTCACTCCAATGCAATACCGAATACATTCACTCCAATGCAATACCAAATACATTCACTCCAATGCAATACCGAATGCAATCACTCCAATGCAATACCAAATACATTCACTCCAATGCTATACCGAATACATTCACTCCAATGCAATACCAAATACATTCACTCCAATGCAATACCAAATACATTCACTCCAATGCAATACCAAATACATTCACTCCAATGCAATACCGAATACATTCACTCCAATGCAATACCGAATACATTCACTCCAATGCAATACCAAATACATTCACTCCAATGCAATACCAAATACATTCACTCCAATGCAATACCGAATACATTCACTCCAATGCAATACCGAATACATTCACTCCAATGCAATACCGAATACATTCACTCCAATGCAATACCGAATACATTCACTCCAATGCAATACCGAATACATTCACTCCAATGCAATACCAAATACATTCACTCCAATGCAATACCGAATACATTCACTCCAATGCAATACCGAATACATTCACTCCAATGCTATACCGAATACATTCCCTCCAATGCAATACCGAATACATTCACTCCAATGCAATACCGAATACATTCACTCCAATGCAATACCGAATACATTCACTCCAATGCAATACCAAATACATTCACTCCAATGCAATACCAAATACATTCACTCCAATGCAATACCAAATACATTCACTCCAATGCAATACCAAATACATTCACTCCAATGCAATACCGAATACATTCACTCCAATGCAATACCGAATACATTCACTCCAATGCAATACCATATACATTCACTCCAATGCAATACCAAATACATTCACTCCAATGCAATACCAAATACATTCACTCCAATGCAATACCGAATACATTCACTCCAATGCAATACCGAATACATTCACTCCAATGCAATACCGAATACATTCACTCCAATGCAATACCATATACATTCACTCCAATGCAATACCAAATACATTCACTCCAATGCAATACCGAATACATTCCCTCCAATGCAATACCAAATACATTCACTCCAATGCAATACCGAATACATTCACTCCAATGCAATACCAAATACATTCACTCCAATGCAATACCAAATACATTCACTCCAATGCAATACCGAATACATTCACTCCAATGCAATACCGAATACATTCACTCCAATGCAATACCATATACATTCACTCCAATGCAATACCAAATACATTCACTCCAATGCAATACCAAATACATTCACTCCAATGCAATACCGAATACATTCACTCCAATGCAATACCAAATACATTCACTCCAATGCAATACCGAATACATTCACTCCAATGCAATACCAAATACATTCACTCCAATGCAATACCGAATACATTCACTCCAATGCAATACCAAATACATTCACTCCAATGCAATACCGAATACATTCACTCCAATGCAATACCGAATACATTCACTCCAATGCAATACCAAATACATTCACTCCAATGCAATACCAAATACATTCACTCCAATGCAATACCGAATACATTCACTCCAATGCAATACCGAATACATTCACTCCAATGCAATACCGAATACATTCACTCCAATGCAATACCGAATACATTCACTCCAATGCTATACCAAATACATTCACTCCAATGCAATACCGAAAACATTCACTCCAATGCAATACCGAATACATTCACTCCAATGCAATACCAAATACATTCACTCCAATGCAATACCGAATACATTCACTCCAATGCAATACCGAATACATTCACTCCAATGCAATACCAAATACATTCACTCCAATGCAATACCGAATACATTCACTCCATTGCAATACCGAATACATTCACTCCAATGCAATACCAAATACATTCACTCCAATGCAATACCGAAAACATTCACTCCAATGCAATACCGAATACATTCACTCCAATGCAATACCAAATACATTCACTCCAATGCAATACCAAATACATTCACTCCAATGCAATACCAAATACATTCACTCCAATGCAATACCGAATACATTCACTCCAATGCAATACCGAATACATTCACTCCAATGCAATACCAAATACATTCACTCCAATGCAATACCAAAAACATTCACTCCAATGCAATACCAAATACATTCACTCCAATGCAATACCAAATACATTCACTCCAATGCAATACCGAATACATTCACTCCAATGCAATACCAAATACATTCACTCCAATGCAATACCGAATACATTCACTCCAATGCAATACCATATACATTCACTCCAATGCAATACCAAATACATTCACTCCAATGCAATACCAAATACATTCACTCCAATGCAATACCGAATACATTCACTCCAATGCAATACCGAATACATTCACTCCAATGCAATACCGAATACATTCACTCCAATGCAATACCGAATACATTCACTCCAATGCAATACCAAATACATTCACTCCAATGCAATACCGAATACATTCACTCCAATGCAATACCGAATACATTCACTCCAATGCAATACCGAAATACATTCACTCCAATGCAATACCGAATACATTCACTCCAATGCAATACCAAATACATTCACTCCAATGCAATACCAAATACATTCACTCCAATGCAATACCGAATACATTCACTCCAATGCAATACCATATACATTCACTCCAATGCAATACCATATACATTCACTCCAATGCAATACGAATACATTCACTCCAATGCAATACCAAATACATTCACTCCAATGCAATACCGAATGCAATCACTCCAATGCAATACCAAATACATTCACTCCAATGCTATACCGAATACATTCACTCCAATGCAATACCAAATACATTCACTCCAATGCAATACCAAATACATTCACTCCAATGCAATACCAAATACATTCACTCCAATGCAATACCGAATACATTCACTCCAATGCAATACCGAATACATTCACTCCAATGCAATACCAAATACATTCACTCCAATGCAATACCAAATACATTCACTCCAATGCAATACCGAATACATTCACTCCAATGCAATACCGAATACATTCACTCCAATGCAATACCGAATACATTCACTCCAATGCAATACCGAATACATTCACTCCAATGCAATACCGAATACATTCACTCCAATGCAATACCAAATACATTCACTCCAATGCAATACCGAATACATTCACTCCAATGCAATACCGAATACATTCACTCCAATGCTATACCGAATACATTCCCTCCAATGCAATACCGAATACATTCACTCCAATGCAATACCGAATACATTCACTCCAATGCAATACCGAATACATTCACTCCAATGCAATACCAAATACATTCACTCCAATGCAATACCAAATACATTCACTCCAATGCAATACCAAATACATTCACTCCAATGCAATACCAAATACATTCACTCCAATGCAATACCGAATACATTCACTCCAATGCAATACCGAATACATTCACTCCAATGCAATACCATATACATTCACTCCAATGCAATACCAAATACATTCACTCCAATGCAATACCAAATACATTCACTCCAATGCAATACCGAATACATTCACTCCAATGCAATACCGAATACATTCACTCCAATGCAATACCGAATACATTCACTCCAATGCAATACCATATACATTCACTCCAATGCAATACCAAATACATTCACTCCAATGCAATACCGAATACATTCACTCCAATGCAATACCGAATACATTCACTCCAATGCAATACCAAATACATTCACTCCAATGCAATACCGAATACATTCACTCCATTGCAATACCGAATACATTCACTCCAATGCAATACCAAATACATTCACTCCAATGCAATACCGAAAACATTCACTCCAATGCAATACCGAATACATTCACTCCAATGCAATACCAAATACATTCACTCCAATGCAATACCAAATACATTCACTCCAATGCAATACCGAATACATTCACTCCAATGCAATACCGAATACATTCACTCCAATGCAATACCGAATACATTCACTCCAATGCAATACCAAATACATTCACTCCAATGCAATACCGAATACATTCACTCCAATGCAATACCGAATACATTCACTCCAATGCAATACCGAATACATTCACTCCAATGCAATACCGAATACATTCACTCCAATGCAATACCGAATACATTCACTCCAATGCAATACCAAATACATTCACTCCAATGCAATACCAAATACATTCACTCCAATGCAATACCGAAAACATTCACTCCAATGCAATACCGAATACATTCACTCCAATGCAATACCAAATACATTCACTCCAATGCAATACCGAATACATTCACTCCAATGCAATACCGAATACATTCACTCCAATGCAATACCAAATACATTCACTCCAATGCAATACCGAAAACATCCACTCCAATGCAATACCAAATACATTCACTCCAATGGAATACCAAATACATTCACTCCAATGCAATACCAAATACATTCACTCCAATGCAATACCGAATACATTCACTCCAATGCAATACCGAAAACATTCACTCCAATGCAATACCGAATACATTCACTCCAATGCAATACCAAATACATTCACTCCAATGCAATACCGAATACATTCACTCCAATGCAATACCAAATACATTCACTCCAATGCAATACCGAATACATTCACTCCAATGCAATACCGAATACATTCACTCCAATGCAATACCAAATACATTCACTCCAATGCAATACCAAATACATTCACTCCAATGCAATACCAAATACATTCACTCCAATGCAATACCGAATACATTCACTCCAATGCAATACCGAATACATTCACTCCAATGCAATACCGAATACATTCACTCCAATGCAATACCGAATACATTCACTCCAATGCAATACCAAATACATTCACTCCAATGCAATACCGAATACATTCACTCCAATGCAATACCAAATACATTCACTCCAATGCAATACCAATACATTCACTCCAATGCAATACCAAATACATTCACTCCAATGCAATACCGAATACATTCACTCCAATGCAATACCGAATACATTCACTCCAATGCAATACCAAATACATTCACTCTCCAATGCAATACCAAATACATTCACTCCAATGCAATACCAAATACATTCACTCCAATGCAATACCAAATACATTCACTCCAATGCAATACCAAATACATTCACTCCAATGCAATACCGAATACATTCACTCCAATGCAATACCGAATACATTCACTCCAATGCAATACCAAATACATTCACTCCAATGCAATACCAAATACATTCACTCCAATGCAATACCGAATACATTCACTCCAATGCAATACCGAATACATTCACTCCAATGCAATACCGAATACATTCACTCCAATACAATACCGAATACATTCACTCCAATGCAATACCGAATACATTCACTCCAATTCAATACCTAATACATTCACTCCAATGCAATACCGAATACATTCACTCCAATGCAATACCGAATACATTCACTCCAATGCAATACCGAATACATTCACTCCAATGCAATACCGAATACATTCACTCCAATGCAATACCGAATACATTCACTCCAATGCAATACCGAATACATTCACTCCAATGCAATACCGAATACATTCACTCCAATGCAATACCGAATACATTCACTCCAATGCAATACCGAATACATTCACTCCAATGCAATACCATATACATTCACTCCAATGCAATACCAAATACATCACTCCAGTGCAATACCGAATACATTCACTCCAATGCAATACCGAATACATTCACTCCAATGCAATACCAAATACATTCACTCCAATGCAATACCGAATACATTCACTCCAATGCAATACCGAATACATTCACTCCAATGCAATACCGAATACATTCACTCCAATGCAATACCGAAAACATTCACTCCAATGCAATACCGAATACATTCACTCCAATGCAATACCGAATACATTCACTCCAATGCAATACCGAATACATTCACTCCAATGCAATACCGAATACATTCACTCCAATGCAATACCAAATACATTCACTCCAATGCAATACCGAAAACATTCACTCCAATGCAATACCAAATACATTCACTCCAATGCAATACCAAATACATTCACTCCAATGCAATACCAAATACATTCACTCCAATGCAATACCAAATACATTCACTCCAATGCAATACCGAATACATTCACTCCAATGCAATACCGAATACATTCACTCCAATGCAATACCGAATACATTCACTCCAATGCAATACCGAATACATTCACTCCAATACAATACCGAATACATTCACTCCAATGCAATACCGAATACATTCACTCCAATGCAATACCGAATACATTCACTCCAATGCAATACCGAATACATTCACTCCAATGCAATACCGAATACATTCACTCCAATGCAATACCGAATACATTCACTCCAATGCAATACCGAATACATTCACTCCAATGCAATACCGAATACATTCACTCCAATGCAATACCGAATACATTCACTCCAATGCAATACCGAATACATTCACTCCAATGCAATACCGAATACATTCACTCCAATGCAATACCGAATACATTCACTCCAATGCAATACCATATACATTCACTCCAATGCAATACCAAATACATTCACTCCAATGCAATACCGAATACATTCACTCCAATGCAATACCGAATACATTCACTCCAATGCAATACCAAATACATTCACTCCAATGCAATACCGAATACATTCACTCCAATGCAATACCGAATACATTCACTCCAATGCAATACCAAATACATTCACTCCAATGCAATACCGAATACATTCACTCCAATGCAATACCGAATACATTCACTCCAATGCAATACCGAATACATTCACTCCAATGCAATACCGAATACATTCACTCCAATGCAATACCGAATACATTCACTCCAATGCAATACCAAATACATTCACTCCAATGCAATACCGAATACATTCACTCCAATGCAATACCGAATACATTCACTCCAATGCAATACCGAATACATTCACTCCAATGCAATACCGAATACATTCACTCCAATGCAATACCGAATACATTCACTCCAATGCAATACCAAATACATTCACTCCAATGCAATACCGAATACATTCACTCCATTGCAATACCGAATACATTCACTCCAATGCAATACCGAAATACATTCACTCCAATGCAATACCGAAAACATTCACTCCAATGCAATACCGAATAC
>NC_134498.1:32835998-32859081 GCF_040206685.1 Ascaphus truei
TTATTGCTGCTAAAGGTGGTTCTACAAGCTATTGAATCATAAGGTGTACTTGGTTTTTCACACATTGCTTCTACATTTTGGCTTTATTTTTGTTAAATAAATCATGACACTGTGTAATATGTCATGTGTTGTTCATCTGAGGTTGTATTTACCTAATTTTACGACCTGCTAAGGAACAGATGATTGTTATTATGTCCTGATATGTAAAACCATGGAATTCAACGAGGGTGTACTTTCTTTTTCACACAACAGTGTGTGTGTGTATATATATATATATATATATATATATATATATACATATACATATATATATACATATATATATATATATATATATATATACATATACATATATATATACATATATATATATATATATATATATATATATATATATATATATACATATACATATACACAGTGTTCGACAAATCACCCAAAAATCTACTCGCCCAACCAAAAAATCTACTCGCCACCTAGTCCCGCCCCCAACCGCGCTTTAAAATAAAATATAAAAATAAAATACATTTAATAAATTCCTAGTCAGAACAACATTCGTTTTTGACATAAATGTATTTATTGTATTACATTATACTACAATTAGTCCTTGTTATGTGTGTGTGTGCCCTTAACCAGTGTCTGGACGTCCTCGCTTCACAATATCTAAAGCAGCTATCCCGCCTGGGATCTTACCTGATCCACAGTCCCTCAATGTCCAGGTACGTCATTCCCGCAATGTTATACATTGGAGGGGAGGTGTTTCTTACCTGTCTTCTGGGTTACGGGGGATTCCGATGTCTTCCATGTGTAGCTTGAGTCAGATCTGGAAGAAAGCAATATAGGTTATTTCGGTGTAGTATAGGGCAGTTAAGATATATAGGGTAAATAAGAGATCCAGAAACAGAGTGTGAGAGAGAGGGGGTGAGAGAGAGAAAAAGAGGGGGTGAGAGAGAGAGGGGGTGAGAGAGAGAGGGGGTGAGAGAGAGAGGGGGTGAGAGAGAGAGGGGGTGAGAGAGGGGGTAGAGAGAGGGATTGATTGGGTTGGGTGGCAGGGTGATTGGGTGGAGGGGTGATTGGGTGCATCTCCCACCTCTTTCTCTCCCCCCCCCTGCATCTCCCATCTCTCTCCCCCCCTGCATCTCCCATCTTTCTCTCCCCCCCCCTGCATCTCCCATCTTTCTCTCCCCCCTGCATCTCCCATCTCTCTTTCCCCCCCCTGCATCTCCCATCTTTCTCTCCCCCCCTGCATCTCGCATCTCTTTCTCTCCCCCCCCCTGCATCTCCCATCTCTTTCTCTCCCCCCCTGCATCTCCCATCTCTTTCTCTCCCCCCCCCTGCATCTCCCATCTCTTTCTCTCCCCCCCTGCATCTCCCATCTCTCTCCCCCCCTGCATCTCCCATCTCTCTCCCCCCCTGCATCTCCCATCTCTCTCCCCCCTCCTGCATCTCCCATCTCTCCCCCCCCCCCTGCATCTCCCATCTCTCTCCCCCCTGCATCTCCCATCTCTCTCCCCCCCCAGCATCTCCCATCTCTTTCTCTCCCCCCCTGCATCTCCCATCTCTTTCTCCCCCCCTGCATCTCCCATCTCTTTCTCTCCCCCCCCTGCATCTCCCATCTCTTTCTCTCCCCCCCTGCATCTCCCATCTCTTTCTCTCCCCCCCTGCATCTCCCATCTCTTTCTCTCCCCCCCTGCATCTCCCATCTCTTTCTCTCCCCCCCTGCATCTCCCATCTCTTTCCCTCCCCCCCTGCATCTCCCATCTCTCTTTCCCCCCCTGCATCTCCCATCCGTCCCCCCTCTGCATCTCCCATCCGCCCCCCCCCCCCTCTGCATCTCCCATCCCCCCCCCCCTCTGCATCTCCCATCCGCCCCCCCTCTGCATCACCAGGCAGCTAACTAGGGAGATATGAATCCCATGAGCTGCAAAGTGAGGCAGAGAAATGTAAAATCATTTTCCACAACAAATTATAAATGTCACCTCTGAGCACACACACAAAACACACACCCACACACAAAACACACACCCACACACAAAACACACACCCACACACAAAACACACACCCACACACAAAACACACACCCACACACATCATATTACAGGGAGTGTTTACCTGTTGCTGTTTTAATTGTAGATTGCGGAATACAGTGAGGGTTTCTGTTCCTCACAGCTCTGCGGAGTATAAGAATATTACTCTCACAGACCTGCCTGTATATATGGATATTACTCACAGACCCACCTGTATATATGGATATTACTCACAGACCCACCTGTATATATGGATATTACTCACAGACCCACCTGTATATATGGATATTACTCACAGACCCACCTGTATATATGGATATTACTCACAGACCCACCTGTATATATGGATATTACTCACAGACCCACCTGTATATATGGATATTACTCACAGACCCACCTGTATATATGGATATTACTCACAGACCCACCTGTATATATGGATATTACTCACAGACCCACCTGTATATATGGATATTACTCACAGACCCACCTGTATATATGGATATTACTCACAGACCCGCCTGTATATATGGATATTACTCACAGACCCACCTGTATATATGGATACTAGCTGAGAGACCCGGCGTTGCCCGGGATGTAAATGCGTAATAGGTAGTATTATTTATAAATCGTGGAACAATAGGTGAGTATTTGTTGTAAAGGTTTCGAGGGGGGGGAGAAAGGGGTGCGGGGAGAAAGGGGTGCGGGGGGGGTGGAGAAAGGGGAGCGGGGGGGGGAGAAAGGGGAGCGGGGGGGGGAGAAAGGGGAGCGGGGGGGGGGAGAAAGGGGAGCGGGGGGGGGGGGAGAAAGGGGAGCGGGGGGGGGAGAAAGGGGAGCGGGGGGGGGGAGAAAGGGGAGCGGGGGGGGAAAAGGGGAGCGGGGGGGGGAGAAAGGGGAGCGGGGGGGGAAAAGGGGAGCGGGGGGGGAAAAAGGGGAGCAGGGGGGAGAAAGGGGAGCGGGGGGGAGGAAAGGGGAGGGGGGGGGAGAAAGGGGAGCGGGGGGGGAGAAAGGGAAGCGGGGGGGGGAGAAAGGGAAGCGGGGGGGGGAGAAAGGGGAGCAGGGGGGGGAGAAAGGGGAGCGGGGGGGGAGAAAGGGGAGCGGGGGGGGAGAAAGGGGAGCGGGGGGGGGGAGAAAGGGGAGCGGGGGGGAGAAAGGGGAGCGGGGGGGAGAAAGGGGAGCGGGGGGGAGAAAGGGGAGCGGGGGGGAGAAAGGGGAGCGGGGGGGAGAGAAAGGGGAGCGGGGGGGGAGAAAGGGGAGCGGGGGGGGAGAAAGGGGAGCGGGGGGGGGGAGAAAGGGGAGCGGGGGGGGGGAGAAAGGGGAGCGGGGGGGGGGAGAAAGGGGAGCGGGGGGGAGAAAGGGGAGCGGGGGGGAGAAAGGGGAGCGGGGGGGAGAAAGGGGAGCGGGGGGGAGAAAGGGGAGCGGGGGGGGGAGAAAGGGGAGCGGGGGGGGGAGAAAGGGGAGCGGGGGGGGGAGAAAGGGGAGCGGGGGGGGGAGAAAGGGGAGCGGGGGGGGGAGAAAGGGAGCGGGGGGGAGAAAGGGGAGCGGGGGGGGGAGAAAGGGGAGCGGGGGGGGGGAGAAAGGGGAGCGGGGGGGGGAGAAAGGGGAGCGGGGGGGGAGAAAGGGGAGCGGGGGGGGAGAAAGGGGAGCGGGGGGGGGAGAAAGGGGAGCGGGGGGGGAAGAAAGGGGAGCGGGGGGGGAAGAAAGGGGAGCGGGGGGGGGAGAAAGGGGAGCGGGGGGGGAGAAAGGGGAGCGGGGGGGGAGAAAGGGGAGCGGGGGGGGAGAAAGGGGAGCGGGGGGGGAGAAAGGGGAGCGGGGGGGGAGAGAAAGGGGAGCGGGGGGGGGAGAAAGGGGAGGGGGGGAGAAAGGGGAGCGGGGGGGGGAGAAAGGGGGGGGGGAGAAAGGGGGGGGGGAGAAAGGGGAGCGGGGGGGAGAAAGGGGAGGGGGAGAAAGGGGAGGGGGGAAAAAGGGGAGGGGGGGAGAAAGGGGAGCGGGGGGGGAGAAAGGGGAGCGGGGGGGGGGGGAGAAAGGGGAGCGGGGGGGTGAGAAAGGGGAGCGGGGGGGTGAGAAAGGGGAGGGGGGGGAGAAAGGGGAGGGGGGGGAGAAAGGGGAGGGGGGGGAGAAAGGGGAGGGGGGGAGAAAGGGGAGCGGGGGGGGAGAAAGGGGAGCGGGGGGGGAGAAAGGGGAGCGGGGGGGAGAAAGGGGAGCGGGGGGGGGAGAAAGGGGAGCGGGGGGGGAGAAAGGGGAGCGGGGGGGAGAAAGGGGAGCGGGGGAGGGGGAGAAAGGGGAGCGGGGGGGGGAGAAAGGGGAGCGGGGGGGGGAGAAAGGGGAGCGGGGGGGGGGAGAAAGGGGAGCGGGGGGGGGGAGAAAGGGGAGCGGGGGGGGAGAAAGGGGAGCGGGGGGGGGGGAGAAAGGGGAGCGGGGGGGGGAGAAAGGGGAGCGGGGGGGGGGAGAAAGGGGAGCGGGGGGGGGAGAAAGGGGAGCGGGGGGGGGAGAAAGGGGAGCGGGGGGGGGGGAGAAAGGGGAGCGGGGGGGGGGAGAAAGGGGAGCGGGGGGGGGGAGAAAGGGGAGCGGGGGGGGGAGAAAGGGGAGCGGGGGGGGAGAAAGGGGAGCGGGGGGGGGAGAAAGGGGAGCGGGGGGGGAGAAAGGGGAGCGGGGGGGGGAGAAAGGGGAGCGGGGGGGGAGAAAGGGGAGCGGGGCAGGGGGGGAGAAAGGGGAGCGGGGGGGGGGAGAAAGGGGAGCGGGGGGGGAGAAAGGGGAGCGGGGGGGGAGAAAGGGGAGCGGGGGGGGAGAAAGGGGAGCGGGGGGGGGAAAGGGGAGCGGGGGGGGAGAAAGGGGAGCGGGGGGGGGAGAAAGGGGAGCGGGGGGGGAGAAAGGGGAGCGGGGGGGGGGAGAAAGGGGAGCGGGGGGGAGAAAGGGGAGCGGGGGGGGGAGAAAGGGGAGCGGGGGGGGGAGAAAGGGGAGCGGGGGGGGGAGAAAGGGGAGCGGGGGGGGAGAAGGGGAGCGGGGGGGAGAAAGGGGAGCGGGGGGGGAGAAAGGGGAGCGGGGGGGGGAGAAAGGGGAGCGGGGGGGGGAGAAAGGGGAGCGGGGGGGGGAGAAAGGGGAGCGGGGGGGGGGGAGAAAGGGGAGCGGGGGGGGGAGAAAGGGGAGCGGGGGGGGGAGAAAGGGGAGCGGGGGGGGGGAGAAAGGGGAGCGGGGGGGGGGAGGAAAGGGGAGCGGGGGGGGGAGGAAAGGGGAGCGGGGGGGGGAGAAAGGGGAGCGGGGGGGGGAGAAAGGGGAGCGGGGGGGAGAGAAAGGGGAGCGGGGGGGGAGAAAGGGGAGGGGGGGAGAAAGGGGAGCGGGGGGGGGAGAAAGGGGAGGGGGGGGAGAAAGGGGAGGGGGGCAGAAAGGGGAGCGGGGGGGGAGAAAGGGGAGCGGGGGGGGGGTGAGAAAGGGGAGCGGGGGGGGGGGAGAAAGGGAGAGGGGGGGGAGAAAGGGGGGGGAGAAAGGGGAGAAGGGCGGGAGAAAGGGGAGAGGAGAAAGGAGAGAGGGGGGGGAGAAAGGGGAAGCGCCCTGTGTGGGCCTGAGACTCGCGCTCCCCCCCCCCCCGGCGCCCGCTCGATGTGGCGTCCGGCTGAGCGGCGGTAGGAAGCGCCCTGTGTGGGCCTGAGGCTGAGGCGGCACGCGCCGTGGGGCTGAGGCGGCACGCGCAGTGGGCCTGAGGCTGAGGCGGGACGCACAGTGACTTACCTGAGCGGGTGGTAGCGCCGGGGAGGTAAGGGAGCGGCTGGGGTAGGAGGGCCGCGCTTCCCGTCCGGAGCCAGTGCAGGACGGCGCACGTGATGGGGGGGGAGGGGGGCGGACAGAGGGGGTGTGTGTGTGTGTGTGTAAAGAGCTGCTGTGTTGTGTGTGTGTGTGTGTGTGTATAGAGCTGCTGTGTTGTGTGTGTGTGTGTGTGTGTGTGTGTATAGAGCTGCTGTGTTGTGTGTGTGTGTGTATAGAGCTGCTGTGTTGTGTGTGTGTGTGTGTGTGTGTGTGTGTATAGAGCTGCTGTGTTGTGTGTGTGTGTGTATAGAGCTGCTGTGTTGTGTGTGTGTGTGTGTGTGTATAGAGCTGCTGTGTTGTGTGTGTGTGTGTATAGAGCTGGTGTGTGTGTGTGTGTGTGTGTGTGTGTGTGTGTGTGTGTGTGTGTGTGTGTGTGGCCCGTCACTCCGCCTCAGGCCAATGAGAGGTGTGCGGGGGCGGGCGACCCAAGGGACCAATGAGATTTCCCCTAGGGACACGGGACAGGCAGGCAGGCAAACATACAGTGCTTTCACTAATATAGTATAAGATTACTCACAGACCCACCTGTATATATGGATATTACTCACAGACCCACCTGTATATATGGATATTACTCACAGACCCACCTGTATATATGGATATTACTCACAGACCCACCTGTATATATGGATATTACTCACAGACCCACCTGTATATATGGATATTACTCACAGACCCACCTGTATTTATGGATATTATTCTACTGGGTGACTCCAGTTTTATCTTCCCATCTACTGAAATGATCTCAGCAAAGGTGAGAAAAGACAGCACACGCTGACACACAGCACAGCAGACACTGACACACAGCACAGCACTGCAGACACTGACAGACATAACACACAGCACAGCACACACTGACACACAGCACAGCACACACTGACAGACACTGACACACAGCACAGCAGACATTGACAGACACTGACACACAGCACAGCAGACACTGACAGACACTGACACACAGCACAGCAGACACTGACAGACACTGACACACAGCACAGCAGACACTGACAGACACTGACACACAGCACAGCAGACACTGACAGACACTGACACACAGCACAGCACACGCTGACACACAGCACAGCACAGCACACGCTGACACACAGCACAGCACAGCACACGCTGACAGACAGAGCTGCTGCCCGGGCGGGAGGTAGGCTCGGGGGGCACTAACAGCACACACAGGCACAGCACACACAGGCACAGCACACACAGGCACAGCACACACAGGCACAGCACACAGCAACACTAACAGGCACAGCACACAGCAACACTAACAGGCACAGCAACACTAACAGGCACAGCAACACTGACAGGCACAGCAACACTGACAGGCACAGCAACACTGACAGGCACAGCAACACTGACAGGCACAGCACACAGCAGCACTGACAGGCACAGCACACAGCAATTCCTCCCCCTGTCACTGACGTCATAGAGAAAAGGAGTGGGCAGTGTCCTGCATTCCTTGATCCTGCCCACACCCTCTGCCGTCCACTCTCCTCCCCTCCCCCCCTCACTCACTGGCGCTGTGCACTAACTCACCAGTCAGTCAGCGCTTTACCTCACTCACTCACTGCAGCGCTGACTGACTGGTGTGTTTTTAGTGTGCAGCAGTGGTGAGGGAGGAGTGCAGAGTGGCAGATGCTGGGGGTAGCAGCAGAGAGTACTGAAGCACAGGCGCTGGGGGTAGCAGCAGAGAGTACTGAAGCACAGGCGCTGGGGGTAGCAGCAGAGAGTACTGAAGCACAGGCGCTGGGGTAGCAGCAGAGAGTACTGAAGCACATGCGCTGGGGGTAGCAGCAGAGAGTACTGAAGCACAGGCGCTGGGGGTAGCAGCAGAGAGTACTGAAGCACAGGCGCTGGGGGTAGCAGCAGAGAGTACTGAAGCACATGCGCTGGGGGTAGCAGCAGAGAGTACTGACGCACAGGCGCTGGGGGTAGCAGCAGAGAGTACTGAAGCACAGGCGCTGGGGGTAGCAGCAGAGAGTACTGAAGCACAGGCGCTGGGGTATCAGCAGAGAGTACTGAAGCACAGGCGCTGGGGGTAGCAGCAGAGAGTACTGAAGCACAGGCGCTGGGGGTAGCAGCAGAGAGTACTGAAGCACAGGCGCTGGGGGTAGCAGCAGAGAGTACTGAAGCACAGGCGCTGGGGGTAGCAGCAGAGAGTACTGAAGCACAGGCGCTGGGGGTAGCAGCAGAGAGTACTGAAGCACAGGCGCTGGGGGTAGCAGCAGAGAGTACTGACGCACAGGCGCTGGGGGTAGCAGCAGAGAGTACTGACGCACAGGCGCTGGGGGTAGCAGCAGAGAGTACTGACGCACAGGCGCTGGGGGTAGCAGCAGAGAGTACTGAAGCACATGCGCTGGGGGTAGCAGCAGAGAGTACTGAAGCACATGCGCTGGGGGTAGCAGCAGAGAGTACTGACGCACAGGCGCTGGGGGTAGCAGCAGAGAGTACTGAAGCACAGGCGCTGGGGGTAGCAGCAGAGAGTACTGAAGCACAGGCGCTGGGGTATCAGCAGAGAGTACTGAAGCACAGGCGCTGGGGGTAGCAGCAGAGAGTACTGAAGCACAGGCGCTGGGGGTAGCAGCAGAGAGTACTGAAGCACAGGCGCTGGGGGTAGCAGCAGAGAGTACTGAAGCACAGGCGCTGGGGGTAGCAGCAGAGAGTACTGAAGCACAGGCGCTGGGGGTAGCAGCAGAGAGTACTGACGCACAGGCGCTGGGGGTAGCAGCAGAGAGTACTGAAGCACAGGCGCTGGGGGTAGCAGCAGAGAGTACTGACGCACAGGCGCTGGGGGTAGCAGCAGAGAGTACTGACGCACAGGCGCTGGGGGTAGCAGCAGAGAGTACTGACGCACAGGCGCTGGGGGTAGCAGCAGAGAGTACTGAAGCACAGGCGCTGGGGGTAGCAGCAGAGAGTACTGAAGCACAGGCGCTGGGAGAAGCAGCAGAGAGTACTGAAGCACAGGCGCTGGGGGTAGCACCAGAGAGTACTGAAGCACAGGCGCTGGGGGTAGCAGCAGAGAGTACTGAAGCACAGGCGCTGGGGGTAGCAGCAGAGAGTACTGAAGCACAGGCGCTGGGGGTAGCAGCAGAGTACTGAAGCACAGGCGCTGGGGGTAGCAGCAGAGAGTACTGAAGCACAGGCGTTGAGGGTAGCAGCAGAGAGTACTAAAGCACAGGCGCTGAGGGTAGCAGCAGAGAGTACTGAAGCACAGGCGCTGGGGGTAGCAGCAGAGAGTACTGAAGCACAGGCGCTGGGGGTAGCAGCAGAGAGTACTGAAGCACAGGCGCTGGGGGTAGCAGCAGAGAGTACTGAAGCACAGGCGCTGGGGGTAGCAGCAGAGAGTACTGAAGCACAGGCGCTGGGAGAAGCAGCAGAGAGTACTGAAGCACAGGCGCTGGGAGAAGCAGCAGAGAGTACTGAAGCACAGGCGCTGGGGGAAGCAGCAGAGAGTACTGAAGCACAGGGAGTGGTATATTCTGGCCCGCATGCCCCCTACTTCCACCTCTGCCTATAAGTATTTTAAAAATAATTATTTAAAGATAGTTTGTAAACGGCTGAGCTGAGACGTAGGAGGGGTTGGGATTTCCATTTGTCTGATATCACTGTGTTCATCAAGAGTTTCCACAGACAAAGCCCCCTACTCTCCCCCCCTTCTTAGGCCGAGTTCAGGGTGCTAGAGACAGGAGTTGGAGGGCGCGCGTCAGTCTGCTGGGCGATGTGTGCACATCATCCCCAGCAGACTTTTTCAAGCTTTCAGTGGCGGGGAGGAGGCGGGGAGGAGGCGGGGAGGGGGAGGGGGCGGGGCGACAGACAGCAGCTTAAGGATCGGAGTTGCTGTGTTGAAAACATTTTCAAGAATGATTTCATTGGCTGCCTAGGTCCATGTGACGCTGCTGCAGCTTCAAAAAACGAAATTTTCGTTTAGTGAAACTGTAGCCAGCGTCAACTCCTGGCTTCGGAGACAGGGCAGCTGCCACCCTGACAACCAGTATTCAATTTGAATACTTTGTGTCCCACGGCAGCATGCACTCCCTCCGAAGCCGGCACCCTGAACGAGGCCTAAGGCCTCGTTCAGGGTGCCGGCTTCGGAGGGGGGGCGTGCTTACGTGCGGGCAGACGTTCGATACAAACTGTTTAAACTTAATAGCAGTTGTCAGGGTAGCAGCTGCCTTGTCGCCGAAGCCCGGAGTTGACGCTGGCTACAGTTTCAATAAAAAACCCAAGTTGTTTTTTGAAGCTGCAGCAGCGTCACTGGGACCTCGGCAGCCAATGAAATCATTCTTGAAAATGTTTTCAAGACGGCAACACCGATCCCTAACCTCAGGTCTGTAGCCCCGCCCCCTCCCCGCCTCCTCCCCGCCTCAAAAAGTCTGCTGGGGATGAACACACATCGCCCAGCAGACTGCCGCCCGCCCTCGCGAACGCCCGCCCTCCAACTCCTGCCTCTGGCACCCTGAACGAGGCCTTAGGCTTTGGTCCCGCTGCGACCGGCGGCGCGCACAGCCGCAGGCCACCAGCCCCTTTCCTCCAGTGTGGAGGTCCCCGCTGGCTCCTTCCGACGTGGCTGACTGCGTGCTGTGACGCGTCAGCCGGCCGATGCTGCAAGCTCCTAGTGATTTGCAGCTCTGATGCGTCACGTGGTGCGGCAGTCAGCCAATGAGGGAAGGAGGGGAGGGAAGGAGGGAGGCGGCTTGGGAGGGGAGCAGGGAAGGAGCTGCGGGGGAAAAGTGTGTGTGTGTATATGCATGTGTATGTATGTGTTGTGTGTGGGGTGGGGGACGGCACCGGGGCACCACTGCCCCCCCCTCCCTACAGACCGCATATAGTGGTTAAGTGCCTCTCCACGCGCCGCCTGTCTGCAGTGCGGGCGCGTGGTCTGAGGCAGCGGGACCTTAGCCTTATATGTATTGCTTCTCTGATAAAGACAGGGTGGGATAAGGGTAAAGAAAACACTGAAATGACTTCCTCATTCAGTGGTTAGCAGTGCTGCAACTGTAACAGGATAACAGAGTGACAAGACAGAATACACAATCCTAGCTATAGCACAAGGTCATATATGTAACATTAACACCCAGACATACGCATGAGGTTTTGATGTTTGTGTGTGCAGGATTGTTTCTTGGTGGACTTTGACAGTATTACTGTGTTCCTGGGACTTTACCTTGTGTCTGTGCGCCACCTGCTGGCCACAAACACACACTATCTCCTTGCAGATACATGTCATGTCTGTGCGCCACCTGCTGGCCACAAACACACACTATCTCCCTGCAGATACATGTCATGTCTGTGCACCACCTGGTGGACACACAAACACACACACCCCTCCTGCAGATACATGTCATTGTATTGTATTGTATGTCTTTATTTATATAGCGCCAAAAGTAGGAGGAGGGGAGTAGCGGGTCCCTCCGCCCAAACCACGCCCCTCCCCCCCTCGCTCCAGCTCCAGGCTCCCTACAGACCGCATATCGCGTTCTGTGCCTGTAAGCGCCCCGCCTGTCTGCAGTGCGGGCGCGCTGACTGAGGGAGCGGGGCCTTAGCCTTATGGCAGTGACTTAAGTACCCTATTCACATGCATTTGACTAACACTTAAGAGAGGGGTTTGTCTAATCAACTCAGACTTACAAAATAGTTAATTAGATTATCATTTCTCTCAATTGATAGGAATCAGCTCACAAACATACCTCAAAAGCCAATTAAATCTTAATTTCTCTGGTTGGTAGAATGCAGCTCAATGACATACCTGTTTGAAGAGATAAATCATAATGTTAATCCAGATATTCAGAATGCATCCATGATTAAAGATAGAAAGATCCAGAGATATGAACTCCAAAATTAACTCTTGTAGACACTTTTGATGTACACTTATGATGTGACCCTTTTGATGTTACACAGCCTTATTGTATGTCTTTATTTATGTAGCGCCATTAATGTACATAGAGCTTCACAGTAGTAATGCATGTGGTAATCATATAAATAACAAATAATATAAATAACAGATCATGGGAATAAGCGCTTCAGACATAAAAGTAACATTAAGGAGGAGTCCCTGCTCCAAAGAGCTTACAATCTAATTGGTGGGTAGGGAGAATGTACAGAGACAGTAGGAGGGAGTTCTGGTAAGTGCGTCTGCAGGGGGCCAAGCTTTATGTATCATGTGTCCAGGATTATCCACAGTGCTATTCATATGCTTCTTTAAGCAAGTGGGTCTTAAAGGTGGATAGAGAGGGTGCTAGTCGGGTATTGAGGCATATGTCTGTGTTCCTGTCTCTGTGCCACCTGATGGCCACACACACACACACACACACACACACACACACACACACACACACACACACACACACACACACACACACACACACACACACACACACACACACACACACACACACACACACACACACACACACACACACACACACACACACACACACACACACCTGCAGATATTTGTCAATATCTGCGTTCCTCTCGGTGCGCCACCTGCTGGCCATATGTTTAACATCTTTAAACCCCATTTTCCTGAAGTCAGAATATTAACAGTGCTCTGAAATCTGAAAAGACCAATTTTGGGTGAGAGCTCCGAGTGCCTTAAAAAGTAATGGTACTGGGTCGGAGTTAAATAAATACATTTTTTTTAAAGATGTATACAATAAAAACAGAAAGGGGGAGAGTGTTTCCAAAATAAATTCATTGTTATTTAAAATAATTAGTGTTAATGTATGTTTCAGAAAGTAGGGATGGTCCTAGTACTGACACTTACACTCTTTACCTCCGAAGAAGCTGAAATGAAGCCTTCTGTGTAAAACCTTTGTATTACAGGAGGAGGTTACACAGAGTAGGATACACAGCACACAGGCAGGTAAGGCCTCGGACACGCTTACTGCTGGCGTGCTGAGGCGCGCTGAGGCTCAGGGAAAGCGGTTGCTTACCGCACGTGCTCTCAGCAAGCCGTCAGGGGGCGGTCCGGGGGAGGGCGTGTCACTGGCCGGGGGCGGGCGCGTCACTGGCCGGGGGCGGGCCAGTGACGTCACGGAGCTGGTTTGCCCTCATTGGGCGAACCGCTCACGTGACCGGCCTGTCTCGCCAGCAAGCGGGGGAATTTTAAATTCCCCTAAGACCTGCGCTTCCGCACGCGCGCGTAGCGCAGGTGAGCCCCTACTAAAGCTGCTCTAATTGCGGCTGTAGGGGTTCAGTGCTGAGCGGGAGCGCGCGTCAGCACACTTCCGCAAGCACGCAGGCAACATGGCCGAGGCCTAATACTCACAGGAGAATATAATATGTACTGCTCCCCGAGAAGCTCCTTATCACTCAGTCATGTCCCAATCCCACCGTCTCTATCTGTTAATATAGAACAGTGATTTTCAACCTTTTTTGTTTGGAGGAACCCTTGAAGTATTACGAAAAATCTCGGGGAACCGCTATCTGGCTGACACATATTAGGCCGCGCTTATAGTGCTGGTGACGTCGCGTCAGAACCAATGTATGGACACTGTCACCTGTGCTTATAGTAGGAGCGACAGGACGGCGCAACGGCTTGGTCGCGATTGCTGGAAGTCACTTCAATTTGATTTTTCCAGTGACCGCAGCATGATGTCAGCGTCGCCGGCACTATAAGCGCTGCTTTAGGTTAGTTTCACACCTCACTCTCCCCCTCTATTTCCCACCCTCTACCCATGAATTTCTCTCTCCCCTCCGTCTCACTCACTCTCCCCCTCCCGCCTCCCACCTCGCATGTATTTATCTCCCCTGTGTCTCACTTCCTCTTTTCCTCACTCACTCCCCCTCTCTCCTCTCACTCGCATCAATTACCCCGCTCAATCCCCCCACAAAATACATACCAAAAAAAACCACACCCCTAAATACATGTAACCCCACCCTGCAATACATAATAAAAATACACGCCGCCCCAATACATATTAAAAAGAACCCCCACCGCCTCAATACATTTTTAAAAGACCCCTCCCCCCCCCTCCATACATATTTTAAAAAATTGGGCCACACAGGTAAAATCATCATCGCCATCCTCCTCATGTACCCACCCCCCCTGCATCTCCCATCTCCTCTCCCCCCCTTGCATCTCCCATCTCCCTCTCTCCCCCCTGCATCTCCCTCTCTCCCCCCTGCATCTCCCTCTCCCCCTATATGCCTACCTCGGGCGGCGAATTCGATATTCCGTTGGTTAATAAGTAAATCATTAATTTGTAACATGATTTGTATTTCCCAAATGAGATTTGGAGCAAAGTAGTTGCTGAGTGTCAGGAGCTCAAAATGTGAGTATAACAGCACCTAGCAGGTTAGGATAGAAAAGGTGTGACCGTGAGAGGTGCTGGAGAAAACTAGTTGCTAGATATCAGAATAACACTGTGTGTAGTCAGGCACGGTGCCGTACTGTGTTCCCTGGGTATAATTAGCACATAGTACCTATTACAGTAATACACATTTGCTCTGCCAGTTTGCTGCAGCCGAGCTCCTGAGAGGGGAGCTACTATGTGCTAATTATACTCAGGGAACACAGTACGGCGCCGTGCCTGACTACACACAGTGTTATTCTGATATCTAGGAACTAGTTTTCTCCAGCACCTCTCACGGTCACACCTTTTCTATCTTAACCTGCTAGGTGCTGTTATACTCATCTGAGCTCCTGACACTCAGCAACTACTTTGCTCCAAATCTCATTTAGGAAATACAAATCATGTTACAAATTAATGATTTACTTATTAACCAACGGAATATCTTTCCTTTAGATTACAAGCCAATGCTTGCAAGCAGTCTCTCTCTCTCCCTCAAGGGGTATTAGTACATTGATTAGCCAATCTATATACTAACATGACCGATATTTAGGGTCCAAGTATCTCCACTTTTTATCTATTGGGATTTCTCCAATAGTGACTTTGTGAGTCTTTTCTTAACGCATCTTCAGAGGGACAAAGTGAGCCCAGAGGCACATAAATTCAGCAATTTATTAACAGGCGATATATTCAATTACTTCACTAACTATGTCAGGACTGAATTAAACAAGCTGTTATAACCCAATACCTATACCTCCTTAATGATCTAGACTCTAGAGGTTATCATCAATATGGACAACACCTGTACACTCGTCGGTATAATTACTGCCTCTAATTACACAATATGGTTATTCTAAATAAAATCACATTGCTAATTTATAGTTACTAACACTGGTTGTTCATTAAAAAGTAAACAATTCTGTTTAAATTAAAACTATTAATCGGATTTTCAACAAGAGAGGATGCATCAAAAATAATTTCAAACAACAAATTCTGCATCTCATGTGCAAAGGGTTTATACTTCCAATGTACATTTTAGGAAGGTTTTTATTACTTTTTAGCACTGACATTTTGATGCACAAAAAAAAGTATAAAATAAATTCTAGAGACCCCTTATTTTTAGCGCACACACAAACAGTTCTCTGTGGCGCTGGGATCCTGGTGCTTGGTTTTCTTTTCTCTCTGATCAATATGTTGGAAATACTGTAACAGAATATATGCTACAATGTGTTGTATAATATAATGTGCTGCTCCCATTTCAGTGACTTATCTTTATTATTTGATACATACTCAGATTTGGGCTTTTTTAGGCTTTCTATCTCTCCCATTTTGTGTTTTCTTACCAATTATATTTACTTATTTAACCCTTTCTGACGCCTTCATTATTTATTACTTTATTACTTTTATTATTTTATTACAATGGCTTTTTTGGCACGTAATTGTTGCAGAAAAATCTCATTTCAAAATTGCCTGTCACGATGACACCAACTTTTATCAACTCATTTATATTTCTGGGTACTTGATTGAACAGAACAAGTTGCAAAATAAATTGTGATTTATTTCCTTAATAGACAAACACACCACATCTGCAGAATACACTTGAAAACAACACTTACGGGAATCAGGGAATGAAAGAAATTGTCCTTTGAAACAAAAGAAATTGTCCTCTGCTTGCAAGCGCAAGAAATGCAGCCTTGGTTTTAAAAGTCCTGTGGTTATGTGGTTATTAACCCGTTCACTCCTAGACTGGTTGCTGCGTACTGGAACAAAGTCTTGCATCTTTACATCATGGATTAAAATTCAGGAATCACACAAAGCTATCTTTAACATGTGGATCCAATCCCCTCGTGGGAACAAAAAAAACCACGAATAGCCAAGTGACCCACAAATTCATAAGACCGGTCAAAAGGGCTGTCCGGTGGGCAGGGCGCATGGGTCAGGTTGACGCCCAGGCCACTTAGCATACCTGGGCTACACCCATAACTTGGGGCCACTATGTCTGGTCTCTGACTTAGAGGTGTCACTAGCCTGACATCTGCTGTGCATCAGTATGCCAGTATTGTATACATTATGGGTCTCTGGGTCTTTTCATAATTGACACTCTTTTAGACAGGGGGACTCTAAATCTGTGAGAGCCCGTTGAGGCTCCGCCATAAAAATAACTACATCCCTTTGAGGCTCGGTCATAAAAATACCGAAGCTCATTCACCCATATCACAGCTGGATGTCCAAGTAATTCCTGCTTGGACTTACAAAAAAAAATACCTCCTGCCTTACATTTAAGATCTGCCATCATGTGTCGGTTAGAGGGTATGGCAAGCAATGCATCTTGTCTTTTACCCTCGCAAACAGGGAATGGCCTGCAAATGGGGAATAAAAATGGCGGGGACAGGGCAACAACAGTAATGCATGGCAAATCAGGTATTAACCCTTTCCTCCCCGTCACATTGCCTTTGTGTGTTTCTTTGCCTCTGTACTAACCTGGCATTTCTCACTCTGTGCACAGGAATGGTTTGCACTGTGTGGGATTTACTGAAAAAAAGAATGATTCTGTGCACCAAAATAAAGGAGAAACTGCGTCAAAATAATCTATTAACTTCAATTTGGCATAAACCCAATAAATCTGTTAAGGGTGTTAGCACAGAATGAAGTATGTTTGTATCAACCACAAATGTATTAAAAAATGTATTGCTATTCTAAATAAAATCACATTGTGTATATATCAACTGTAAATATTACTGTATGTTCATTTGCATGTCTTAGACAGGTCTGCAACCCTGTCTTTCACCATTATCGCCCAGCACACAGCACTTCCACTGCAGCAAGGGATTCTGGGAAATGACATGCAAATGAGCACACAGTGCCACCTTTTATCCCAAGCTCCTATTACAGAGCGACCCTTAAGCCAATACATGCTGCTTTAAACACAGCTTTTAAGCATAGGCTGGGGTGAGATGCAAAGCCAGTAAACCCACTCACAGACATGTTTCAACCTTGATGAGTATCATCAGTGTGAGGTTGGTTGCTGGCTTTGCTGGTTTGAGATTAAGAGTAGGTATACACCACATTTAAAATAAAAGGTAGCACTGCGTGCTCATTTGCATGTCATTTCCCAGAATCCCTTGCTGCAGTGGAAGTGCTGTGTGCTGGCCAAAAATGGTGAGAGACAGGGTTGCAGACCTGTCTAAGACATGCAAATGAATATACAGTAATATTTACAGTTGCTATATGCTTTACTGTGGAGGGTTTTTGTCACTTTTTTTTACCCACCATAACCTTAATAAGTGTGGTGAATACTTATGGAAAAAAAGAGCAGTGAGAGAACAAAAAATAAACATCTAGATCTATATTTTTGAAACCATTGTATGTCCCTGTGTTCCCTGTGTCTAGGGGGAATTTGATTGGTCCGTCGGTCCATGGGCCGCCGCCCTCCCACGGCTCTCATTGGCTCACCCCCCCCCTCCCTGTGTCCCACCCCCCCACGGCTCTCATTGGCCGGTGTACCTCGGCCCCCCCCCCCCCCCCCCGTGTGTCCCGCCCTCCACGCCTACACCGCGTGCCCCTCTGAGCGCAGTGCAGCCGCAGATTCTCCTCACCGAGCGCCCCTGCAACCCCCCCAGCCGCACCTCGACCCGGCCACACCCGGGCCGCAACCTCCATCCGCACCCCCGCCAGATCAGTCCCTCACACCCACATTACCACCCCCCCTCGAAGCGCACCATCAGCCCCTCTCACCGTCGCCTCTCTCCCTGCAGCTCACCTCTCCCTGCAGCTCACCTCTCCCTGCCGCACGCATAAACACTTCCGGCCCTCGCCTCTCTTCCTGCCGCTCACCTCTCCCGCACGCCGCGGCTGCTTTCCTCCTCCTCGAGCCCGCTCTCCCTTCCCCCACGAGCCGAGCCCGCTCTCCCCTTCCTCCCCGGGGGAGCCGAGCCCGCTCTCAAGTGCGGCACTTCCGGTGCCCAGCGAGTGAGCGCAGTCCCGCGGTGATGTGAGGTGCAAGGGGATATGTGCAGGTGGGGGGGGATGATGAGGTGGGGGGGGGATGATGAGGTGGGGGGGGATGATGAGGTGGGGGGGGGATGATGAGGTGCGGGGGGGGATATGGTGCAAGGGGAGGGGGGGATGATGAGGTGCGGGGGGGATGATGAGGGGCAAGGGGAGGAAGGGGGGGATGATGAGGTGCGAGGGGGGGGATGATGAGGTGCGAGGGGGGGGAGGTGATAATGTGCAAGGGGAGGGGGGGAGGTGATGATGTGTAAGGGGAGGGGGGGAGGTGATGATGAGGTGCAAGGGGAGGGGGGGATGATGAGGTGCAAGGGGAGGGGGGGAGGTGATGATGGGGAGGGGGGGAGGTGATGATGAGGTGCAAGGGGAGGGGGGGATGATGAGGTGCAAGGGGAGTGGGGGGGGGATGATGAGGTGCAAGGGGAGTGGGGGGGATGATGAGGTGCAAGGGGAGAGGGGATGATGAGGTGCAAGGGGAGGGGGGGAGATGATGATGTGCAAGGGGAGGGGGGAGGTGATGATGTGCAAGGGGAGGGGGGGAGGTGATGATGTGCAAGGGGAGGGGGGGAGGTGATGATGTGCAAGGGGAGGGGGGGAGGTGATGATGTGCAAGGGGAGGGGGGGAGGTGATGATGTGCAAGGGGAGGGGGGGAGGTGATGATGTGCAAGGGGAGGGGGGGAGGTGATGTGGAAGGGGGAGGTGATGATGTGCAAGGGGAGGGGGGAGGGGGGAGGTGATGATGTGCAAGGGGAGGGGGGGAGGTGATGATGTGCAAGGGGAGGGGGGGAGGTGATGATGTGCAAGGGGAGGGGGGGAGGTGATGATGTGCAAGGGGAGGGGGGGAGGTGATGATGTGCAAGGGGAGGGGGGAGGTGATGATGTGCAAGGGGAGGGGGGGAGGTGATGATGTGCAAGGGGAGGGGGGGAGGTGATGATGTGCAAGGGGAGGGGGGGAGGTGATGATGTTCAAGGGGAGGGGGGGAGGTGATGATGTGCAAGGGGAGGGGGGGAGGTGATGATGTGCAAGGGGAGGGGGGGAGGTGATGATGTGCAAGGGGAGGGGGGAGTTGATGTGGAAGGGGAGGGGGGGAGGTGATGATGTGCAAGGGGAGGGGTGGAGGTGATGATGTGCAAGGGGAGGGGTGGAGGTGATGATGTGCAAGGGGAGGGGGGGAGGTGATGATGTGCAAGGGGAGGGGGGGAGGTGATGATGTGCAAGGGGAGGGGTGGAGGTGATGATGTGCAAGGGGAGGGGTGGAGGTGATGATGTGCAAGGGGAGGGGTGGAGGTGATGATGATGTGCAAGGGGAGGGGGGGGGGTGATGATGATGTGCAAGGGGAGGGGGGGGTGATGATGATGTGCAAGGGGAGGGGGGGTGATGATGATGTGCAAGGGGAGGGGGGGTGATGATGATGTGCAAGGGGAGGGGGGGTGATGATGATGTGCAAGGGGAGGGGGGGTGATGATGTGCAAGGGGAGGGAGGGGGTGATGTGCAAGGGGAGGGGAGGGGTGATGTGCAAGGGAAGGGGGGTGATGATGTGCAAGGGAAGGGGGTGATGATGTGCAAGGGGAGGGGGGTGATGATGTGCAAGGGGAGGGGGGGTGATGATGTGCAAGGGGAGGGGGGGTGATGATGTGCAAGGGGAGGGGGGGGTGATGATGTGCAAGGGGAGGGGGGTGATGATGTGCAAGGGGAGGGGGGGTGATGATGTGCAAGGGGAGGGGGGGTGATGATGTGCAAGGGGAGGGGGGGTGATGATGTGCAAGGGGAGGGGGGGTATGTGCAAGGGGTGGGGGGGTATGTGCAAGGGGAGGGGGGGGTATGTGCAAGGGGAGGGGGGTATGATGTTCAACGGGAGGGGGGGAAGATGATGTGCAAGGGGAGGGGGGGTGATGATGTGCAAGGGGTGGGGGGTGATGATGTGCAAGGGGTGGGGGGGTGATGATGTGCAAGGGGAGGGGGGCTATGTGCAAGGGGAGGGGGGCTATGTGCAAGGGGAGGGGGGCTATGTGCAAGGGGATAGGGGTATGTGCAAGGGGAGGGGGGTATGTGCAAGGGGAGGGGGGTATGTGCAAGGGGAGGGGGGTATGTGCAAGGGGAGGGGGGGATGATGTGCAAGGGGAGGGGGGGTGATGATGTGCAAGGGGAGGGGGGGTGATGATGTGCAAGGGGAGGGGGGGATGATGTGCAAGGGGAGGGGGGGTGATGTGCAAGGGGAGGGGGGTGATGTGCAAGGGGAGGGGGTGATGTGCAAGGGGAGGGGGTGATGTGCAAGGGGAGGGGTGGGTGATGTGCAAGGGGGGGTGATGATGTGCAAGGAGAGGGGGGGGTGATGTGCAAGGGGAGGGGGGGTGATGTGCAAGGGGAGGGGGTGGTGATGTGCAAGGGGAGGGGGTGGTGATGTGCAAGGGGAGGGGGGGTTATGTGCAAAGGGAGGGGGGGTGATGTGCAAGGGGAGGGGGGGAGGTGATGATGTGCAAGGGGAGGGGGGGAGGGGGGAAGGTGATGATGTGCAAGGGGAGGGGGGGTGATGATGTGCAAGGGTTGGGGGGGTATGTGCAAGGGGTGGGGGGGTATGTGCAAGGGGAGGGGGGGTATGTGCAAGGGGAGGGGGGTATGATGTTCAACGGGAGGGGGGGAAGATGATGTGCAAGGGGAGGGGGGGTGATGATGTGCAAGGGGTGGGGGGTGATGATGTGCAAGGGGTGGGGGGCTATGTGCAAGGGGAGGGGGGCTATGTGCAAGGGGATAGGGGTATGTGCAAGGGGAGGGGGGTATGTGCAAGGGGAGGGGGGTATGTGCAAGGGGAGGGGGGTATGTGCAAGGGGAGGGGGGGATGATGTGCAAGGGGAGGGGGGGTGATGATGTGCAAGGGGAGGGGGGGTGATGATGTGCAAGGGGAGGGGGGGATGATGTGCAAGGGGAGGGGGGGTGATGTGCAAGGGGAGGGGGGTGATGTGCAAGGGGAGGGGGTGATGTGCAAGGGGAGGGGTGGGTGATGTGCAAGGGGGGGGTGATGATGTGCAAGGAGAGGGGGGGGTGATGTGCAAGGGGAGGGGGGGTGATGTGCAAGGGGAGGGGGTGGTGATGTGCAAGGGGAGGGGGGGTTATGTGCAAAGGGAGGGGGGGTGATGTGCAAGGGGAGGGGGGGAGGTGATGATGTGCAAGGGGAGGGGGGGAGGGGGGAAGGTGATGATGTGCAAGGGGAGGGGGGAGGTGATGATGTGCAAGAGGAGGGGGGAGGTGATGATGTGCAAGGGGAGGGGGGAGGTGATGATGTGCAAGGGGAGGGGGGAGGAGGTGATGTGCAAGGGGAGGGGTGATGTGCAAGGGGAGGGGGGATGATGATGTGCAAGGGGTGGGGGGGGGGGTGATGATGTGCAAGGGGTGGGGGGGTGATGATGTGCAAGGGGAGGGGGAGGTGATGATGTGCAAGGGGAGGGAGGGAGGAGGTGATGTGCAAGGGGAGGGGGGGGAGGAGGTGATGTGCAAGGGGAGGGGTGATGTGCAAGGGGAGGGGGGATGATGATGTGCAAGGAGAGGGGGAGGTGATGATGTGCAAGGAGAGGGGGAGGTGATGATGTGCAAGAGGAGGGGGGAGGTGATGATGTGCAAGGAGAGGGGGAGGTGATGATGTGCAAGAGGAGGGGGGAGGTGATGATGTGCAAGGGGAGGGGGAGGTGATGATGTGCAAGAGGAGGGGGGAGGTGATGATGTGCAAGGGGAGGGGGGGAGGTGATGATGTGCAAGGGGAGGGGGGGAGGTGATGATATGCAAGGGGAGGGGGGGAGGAGGTGATGTGCAAGGGGAGGGGGGGAGGAGGTGATGTGCAAGGGGAGGGGGGGGAGGAGGTGATGTGCAAGGGGAGGGGGGGGGGTGATGATGTGCAAGGGGAGGGGGGGTGATGATGTGCAAGGGGAGGGGGGGTGATGATGTGCAAGGGGAGGGGAGGTGATGATGTGCAAGGGGAGGGGGGTGATGATGTGCAAGGGGAGGGGGAGAGGAGGTGATGTGCAAGGGGAGGGGGGGGAGGAGGTGATGTGCAAGGGGAGGGGTGATGTGCAAGGGGAGGGGGGATGATGATGTGCAAGGGGTGGGGGGGTGATGATGTGCAAGGGGTGGGGGGGTGATGATGTGCAAGGGGAGGGGGAGGTGATGATGTGCAAGGGGAGGGGGAGGTGATGATGTGCAAGAGGAGGGGGGAGGTGATGATGTGCAAGGGGAGGGGGGGAGGTGATGATATGCAAGGAGAGGGGGGGAGGAGGTGATGTGCAAGGGGAGGGGTGATGTGCAAGGGGAGGGTGGGTGATGATGTGCAAGGGGAGGGGGGTGATGATGTGCAAGGGGAGGGGGGTGATGATGTGCAAGGGGAGGGGGGTGATGATGTGCAAGGGGAGGGGGGGGTATGTGCAAGGGGAGGGGGGGTGATGATGTGCAAGGGGAGGGGGGGTATGTGCAAGGGGAGGGGGGGTATGTGCAAGGGGAGGGGGGTATGTGCAAGGAGAGGGGTGTATGTGCAAGGGGAGGGGGTGTATGTGCAAGGGGAGGGGGGTATGTGCAAGGGGAGGGGGGTATGATGTTCAACGAGAGGGGGGGAAAGATGATGTGCAAGGGGAGGAGGGTGATGATGGGGGGGAGGGGGGATGATGATGTGCAAGGGGAGGGGGGATGATGATGTGCAAGGGGAGGTGGGTATGATGTTCAACGAGAGGGGGGGAAGATGATGTGCAAGGGGAGGGGGGTAATGTGCAAGGGGAGGGGGGGGAGGTGATGATGTGCAAGGGGAGGGGGGAGGTGATGATGTGCAAGAGGAGGGGGGAGGTGATGATGTGCAAGAGGAGGGGGAGGTGATGATGTGCAAGGGGAGGGGGGAGGTGATGATGTGCAAGAGGAGGGGGGATGTGATGATGTGCAAGGGGAGGGGGGGAGGATGTGATGT
>NC_134498.1:32859281-32876781 GCF_040206685.1 Ascaphus truei
ACACTGATACACCCCCCCACTGATACACCCCCCCACACTGATACACCCCCCCACTGATACACCCCCCCCCCCACTGATACACACCAACCCCCCCCCACTGATACACACACCACCCCCCACTGATACACACACCCCCACTGATACACACACACACCCCCACTGATACACACACACACACCCCCACTGATACACACACACACCCCCACTGATACACACCCCCCCCCCACTGATACACACACACCCCCCCACTGATACACACACACACCCCCACTGATATACACACACACACCCCCACTGATACACACACACACACCCACTGATACACACACACACACCCACTGATACACACACACACACCCACTGATACACACACACAACCACTGATACACACACCCACACCCACTGATACACACACACAACCACTGATACACACACCCACACCCACTGATACACACACCCACTGATACACACACACACTGATACACACACACACCCACTGATACACACACACACCCACTGATACACACACACACACCCACTGATACACACCCACACCCACTGATACACACACACACACACTGATACACACACACACACACACTGATACACACACCCCCCCACTGATACACACCCACTGATACACACCCACTGATACACACCCACTGATACACACACACTGATACACACACACACACTGATACACATACACACTGATACACATACACACACACACTGATACACATACACACACACACACACACACACACACACACACACACACACACACACACACACACACACACACACACACTGATACACACACACTGATACACCCCGCCTCCCCCTGCACCGCCCGCGACCGCGCAGCAACCACTGCCCGCCCCCGAGCCCATCTCCCACACCAAGGGGACGGGGGGAAGTGAGCGCCGGGGGGGCAAAGCTGTGAGCGCCGGGGGGGCAAAGCTGTGAGCGCCGGGGGGCAAATCTGTGAGCACCGATGGGCAATGGTGGGAGTGCCGGGGGGGCAATGGTGGGAGTGCCGGGGGGGGCAATGGTGGGAGCGCTGGGGGGGCAATGGTGGGAGCGCCGGGGGGGCAATGGTGGGAGCGCTGGGGGGGCAATGGTGGGAGCGCTGGGGGGGCAATGGTGGGAGCGCCGGGGGGGCAATGGTGGGAGCGCCGGGGGGGGCAATAGTGGGAGCGCCGGGGGGGGGGCAATGGTGGGAGCAATGCTGGGAGCGCCGGGGGGGGCAAAGGTACAAGGTGGTACAAAGGCAGGCGCACCCCCGCTACCACCTCCTATTACCCCCCCTGGCTGGGACCCGGGACAGAAGGGGGACACTCACCGCGCACAGAGGAGCCGGGTGCGGGAAGACACGTGTGCTCTGCACAAAGCGGAAGTCCCGCCCCGGCTTCCTCTGACCTGCCTGCAACCAATCCCCTGCGGGCCGGCCGGCATTCTAAGTCCCGCCCCCGGCAGCATCATTCATCCAATCCCCTGCGGGCCGGCCGGCATTCTAAGTCCCGCCCCCGGCATTCTCCTTCATTCAGTCCCCCCGGCAGCATTCACACACACATAGAAAATACTTACCGGCCGCCGCATTCTCCTCACCGCCGCTGCCCCGCAATACCGGGACCAGGGACAAAAACCGGGATGACTTAAAATCGGGACAGGACACAAAAAACCGGGACTGTCCCGGTAAAACCGGTACGAATGGTCACCCTACCCACAATGCCCCGGTGCGGGCAGGGAGTGGTAGGCTTGAGCCCCGGTGGGGGGCGAGGGAGCCGTGGGCCTGGGAAGGTGATGGCCTGAGGGCCCGCTGGGAGTTATAGTCTTGGGCATGCTGGGAGTTGTAGTCTTGGGCCCACTGCATGCTGGGAGTTGTGGTCCGGAAATGTGTCTGGATGCCCAATGTACAGCATTAAAGAGGATTATGTTGGATAGTTGGCAATTGGATATTATACTCTCTAAAACAAGTCGTGTTATTAGATGTATTTTTTCTCTCTCACTATAACATGTTCTGGGATTCTGTACAATGTAATAATATAGCAAGCTGGCAGCTTATGTAACAGTTATAAGCCAAGCGCACTAATAGTTCTTTACATATACAGATGAGTGCGGCTCCATGAAGTCACAATAAGGTAGGGGTGTGACACTGTCATCAAGGGCCATCAACAGGACCGGTTTTTAAAGCGGCAATCCAAGCTCTTCTTCTTCCTTCTTCCTTTTTTTTCGTTTACACTAGATTGAAGCAGGGGGTCTCCGGAGCTGCTCCCCATTAATTTCAACTCCAGGGACCCCCTGCTTCCAGAGATACTTACCTCTGTAGTAAGGGCCAGTACCGCTGGGCTAGCAAGAATCACATAATGGCCGCTTTTCAAAGCTTCGGTTCGGCCGCGTGATGTGAGAGCTTGACATTTTTACATTTCAGCCAGCTGGGCCGGAGCAGTTACCAGCAGATATGACTGACCTAAGTATCTCCGGGAGCAGGGGGTACCCCGAGCTGAGTGCGTGGATTGCGCCTTTAAGGCTATACTTGCTTCAGCACAGGTGGTGGTCATTTTAACTGAACCACCTTTTGCTGAAGCAGGGATATTCTTAAAACCTGACCTGTTGGGGATGGAGTTTGACACCGCAGCAATACTTTTTCATAGGGTTTCACAGGGCTGGGAAATTTACTCTCTCGTCCCCTCACACACACCTCCCTGCCACCGTGTGGATTGAGAGCAGGGGGTGGGCAGAGTACAGGAGGGGTCCGCCTCCTCCAAGTACCTCCGTCTCTGCCTTCTGCTCTCCTATCCTCCACTCCCCCTCACTAAGCTGCACGGCTGGACTTGACCTGTCAATCACCACATCTGCCCCTCCCAGTGCGCCGGATCCAGCTTGGATGCTGCTGGGGAGCGCTGTTGCTGGTTGCAGTGATGATTGACAGGTCAGTCATCACTGTGCACAGCACAGGTGCCAGCGGGGCGAAATTTTAGGTGACCTGGTGCCCTGGATTTTTCCATGTATGTATAGCCTGGTCTTCGGCAGCTATGTATTCTTATGGGCCTTTCCTCTGTCAGTCCTGTTAGAACAGGCAGTGGAAAGGTTAATTCCTTCAGTAGGCCTGTTTTGCATTTCAGCTCTGAGTATGCAGCAATATTCAGGGGCAGGCCTAAGCAACATTTGAATGTGTTAATCCAAAGGGTGGTTATGGGTTGGAACACCCCCTGATGCGTGTGTGAGCCAATCGGTATCCAGCTTTGAGTTGTAATGATTCAAAGCTAGAGACACTCCCTGAGGATATTCAAATTGAGACATATTCCCAAATTCAGTTAGTGTGAGTGAGTCTAGAGAGAGAGAGCTGAGAGAGATAGCAAGCCAAGAAAAGGTCTCCCCTCTTGCCCCACCTGGGCAAGGAGGGGGGGGGGGTTGGGAATTTAAGCTGCCATGAGCAGAGAGGCAGAGATTACACTATGCTATCTGCACACCTAGATCCACAGAAAAGAAGCTGCTGTGTGTGTCCCTGTTCCTGTGTCTGGAGAATGGAGTGTCAGTGGGGGTCTCTCCTCTGGAGACCCCAGGGGATCCCTGCTGGCTGGAGGCGCTGTGCACCTGAAGAGAACAAGGTAACCTGTCCCACATCTCCTGTCCCTGTCCTGGGCTCTCCCCACAACACCGCGGAGCACTCAGCCCTCCTGTTTACCAGCAGGTCACAGCACCAAGACAGCTCTGAGTGACCAGAAGTAGTGTATCCCCCAATCTCATGCAGGGTGGGGTACCATAGAAGGGTTACTTACATATGTATATCTTTATATAGTGCCGACAATCTACTCGGCGCTTTACAAAAGAGCCAATACAGTAACAGGAATTATAATACAATATGTGCAACAAACAATATCAGACCAAAAAAATACTGGGGTTGAAACCCCAATTAACCAATGCTACAGAGCTTTTAACCCACTGTTTTAAATGTTATAAAAATCTTTCTGCTTGGGAGACCAGGTCACGTGATGTGGTGAATGCATGCTCGAGGCTATGTATATTAACCCCTAGATGGCAACCGGTCTAGCAGTGGCATAGAGAGTTGTAAGGGGGAGTCTTGAAACCCCTCCAGACCTCTCTGTCAGCCTAAGCTATAAAGACCCTGAATGCCTGGGGCAGCTCTCATACAGCAGCAATGGTACTCACGTATTTGCACGATACACCTGGCTCTGTGTGCTCCTTTGCTGTTTTGAAAAGTAGAACAGGCACCTATACCGACGGGGACAGGCAGACCAGCGGGCACCATGATGCAGGAAGAAAGTTTCTGAGGCCGGACTGTGCTGCATACAAAAACCTTTATTGAAAAATGGTTAAAAAGAGGAGGGGAGGCATACCCCTGCACCTCTAACGCGTTTCACCCTGCAATTGGGCTTTTTCAAAAAAATTGCAGGGTGAAACGCGTTAGAGGTGCAGGGGTATGCCTCCCCTCCTCTTTTTAACCATTTTTCAATAAAGGTTTTTGTATGCAGCACAGTCCGGCCTCAGAAACAATATCAGACAATAGGAAATCGCTGCCCCGGAGAGCTTACAATCTAAGTTGTATGTTGCAAGATTTAGAGACAGGAGATTTCCATCTCTATTGATACGTGAATATTTACTATTCATGGCCACATTGGTTTAAATCTACAAGGAATATAAAGTATAACAATCGTTTCAAAAGTGGAGTAGGACAGTCTTTGATGTGGTATTCAGATCAGTCATGGTCACACGCTGTCTCTGGAAGTCCCAAAGTGCTGTAGAGAGCTGCGGGTCACGGCAAATAAAATAGTGAGATGTGTCCCCTTGGACTGAGTTTAAGGCAGATTCTGACCCTACGGGTAAGCGCATGGATATTCGTGGGTGAGAATTAATTTATGTGATTTCATGTTTGCGTTCTTCACGTGTGGCTTTCCACTTAAATTGTTACAAACCACTAGCTACCAATTAAAAAAATCTGAGTAGCCTAAGGCCTCGGCCATGTTACTTGCTTGCTGGCGGAAGCGCGCTCCCGCTGAGCACTGAGCCCCTACAGTCGCAATTAGAGCGGCTTTAGTAGGGGCTCGCCTATGCTTCCGCGCGCTTGCGGAAGCGTAGGTCTTAGGGGAATTTAAAAATTCCCCCGCTTGCCGGCGCGACAGCGGTTCGCCCAATGAGGGCGAACCAGCTCCGTGACGTCACTGGCCCACCCCCGGCCAGTGACGTACCCGCCCCCTGACAGCGCATGCGGTAAGCAACCGCAAGGCCAGGGAAAGCACCCGTTTCCCTGAGCCTCAGCGCGCCAGCAGGGAGCCTGGCCGAGGCCTAAGGCTTGTAATATAGTTTGCGCGCGCGTGCATGTGCGAACGCGCGTGCATGTGACGCACACTTTTTGTGGGTATACAGTCCGTGCTGCCGGGAGCGACAAGCTGGAAAGATTGTGTGTGTGTGTGTGTGTGTGTGTGTGTGTGTGTGTGTGTGTGTGTGTGTGTGTGTGTGTGTGTGTGTGTGTGTGTGTGTGTGTGTGTGTGTGTGTATGTGTGTGTGTGTGTGGTCCGTGAGTGAATAATTTATTAAATAAGATTTTTAAAAGAAGAAAAAAACATGTTTAATAAATAAAAATTATTTTAATTTGCACTTATTGACACACACACATTACTTCGCCGGTAGTGGCGCAAAATCATTATTTTCACTCGTCGGTCGGCTCCACGCTCACTACTGTGCGCACGCGCGGCCCTAGTATAGAACAGCTGACTAACCACAGCCAACCTATAAGTGCTGCGAGCACCCACTATATAACAGCCCGAAGGCAGGAGTGGCCAACTCCAGTCCTCGAGTCACCAACAGGTCAGGTTTTCAGTATAGCCCTGCTTCAGCACAGCTGGCTCAGTCGTAATGACAGCCACGTTTGAGCCACCTGTGCTGAAACAGAGATATCCTAACAGCCTGACCTATTGGTGACCCTTTAGGACTGGGGTTGGCCACCCCTGGCCTATGGGATTAGCCTGGTTCCTCGTGTTGTAAACGTAAAGGTTTAAATAAATTGCCATATGCAAATTAATTTGCTATCCATTATCCAGGTGATGGCTGTGTGGCATTGCCTGGTCCTGCAACGGTAAGCGCACCATGTATTCAGGCCAGGGATGCGAAACGCCTGGGCGCCTAAAAGGAACCCCCAGGTGGTGAGTTCAGGTGCAGCGCTGAGTGACCTGTCAGTTACACTTGTGCAACATCAACGCAGGTTCGGGCGCACGATGTCCAGCCACTGCGGTAACTGATGGGATTCAGCGCAAGGGGTGGGGGAGGGAGCGAGGCGCAGATCTCAACAAAACTGGCTCACAAGTTAACATTTTTGTCCCCTTTGATTAAAGCCCCAAAATACCGCCACACGCTATTTTTGTGCTTGTGTCTGCATCATGTATGTTAACGCTCTGGCATCAAAAGGGTTAAACAAGTCTTACATTTGCCCCAGATCGTTGTGTGTGTGTGTGTCATCCAGACAAATGTGTGAAGGCACTTTGTGTGTGTGTGTGGTTATCAGAACTGCAGGAGGGTGAAGTCTCAGTTTAGGATAATGGGGCACACTAGGCAGGCTGAGAGGTACCTGCCTGTAATGTCTGTATGTAGAGGCCGCTCCTGCAGAGCTGTGAGCAGCAATCACTGAATAACACCCATAATACTGCTGTATATTCTTATCGCCTTCCAGGCTTCCTGTCCCTCCTGATCATCCCGTCACCTGCCACCACAGGACCTCGTTATGTTCGGGTTGGATCAGACATACAGATGTGTGACGTGATATGTCCTCACACAGGGGGAGTTCTGACTCTTGATTGCAGACCTGGGCGCCCGATGCTGGACATGTTCTGCAATGACCATCACACCAAGATCTATGATAATTATAAATACAGACTTCACCTGAACACCTCCAGTGGCTGCTGGGTCCTGAGAGATGCTCGGAAGGAGGACTCCGGGGTGTATGAGATCAGATTCCATAGCAGTGCAGAAAAACTACTGAAATCTACACAGATCTCAGTGATCGGTGAGTAACAGAATTACACTAATCTCAGTGATCGGTGAGTAACAGAATTAAACTGATTTCTGTAATGGGCAACAATAATAAAACGGTAAAGACTTTTAATCTTCTATCGTGACTTACATTTGCTTAAAGAAGCCGACTGTATAAGAAGTTGAGGTTTCTATTATATAAAAGTGATATTGTATGCAGTGCGCTAGTTATTTCTATTTTATTTTGAAATGCCATGCTCCCCACAGTCATCACTAGTGTGTATGTAGCCCTGGTAAGAAATGGGGCTATAGTTCTATCCTCCTCCTGGTATAATCCCTGTTAAGGGCAGGTTGCCAGGAGTTATCATGGGTTTCCCCCACTTCAAGCACTGCCCTGAGTGGTGGAGGTAGGTCACCTGACCCTGTGTCAAAGCAAGAGACACGGGCGGTGCCTGCTGAGATCATAAAAGAGCAGTGCATTTCCTATTTAGTGTGTGTGTGTTCTGTCAGTCTGAGAGTAGTGATAGTGAGTTAGGAGGAGAGGAACGATCAGCTCATAAGTAGAGCTGATCTAGCTACAGTTAGTGAGGTGGAACCAAATACCTCTCACCCTGCGTAGGGGGTGAGGGAAGAGCTAGCCCCACTCTGGATGCCTTTGGTCCAGAGTGGCGGCAGGGACATCACAAGGGAGAACAGTTAGTGGACTGTGCATCAACTGTACCTGTCGGCTGCTGCTTCCGCCCAAGAGAATAAAGAGACTGCTGCTTTTAAAGATAATCCTTGTGTGAGACTGGAATCTCTCATCCCCCGTGGGGAATCTCTGTGGTAAGGATTCCACCCCGCATTCCTGGGGCTTACTATAGATGGAGGCGCTGCACCATTGAACCAGAACGAAGGCATCCACCCCAGTAACCTGTTACTGTTATCACCCATGTCATCGCGGGAGACTCAGGCCCTCCTGTTGCCAGCAGGTATGCACCACACAGAGACACCTAGCCAGATCCCAGAACACCTTAGGGGACCCGATCTGCGATTAAGGGGGGGGGGAGATGGGCTAGATGTACATACGTACATACATACATACAGTCCCTATTTCATTCTCCCATCATTCTTACTCGTGCACATTACATTTCTCCTGGGTCCTATCTGTATATTCTTGTCTGCACTTTCCTGTTCTCTCCTTTCTGTGACCTGGTGGTTCCCAACCTTTTTTGTTTGGAGGAATCCTTGAAGTTTTTCGAAAAATCTCGGGGTACCCCTAAATGGCTGACACATATTAGGTTAATTTCACACCTCACCCGCCCCCTCTATTTCCCACCCTCTACCCATGTATTCATCTCCCCTCCGTCTCACTCTCCCCTCCTCCCGCCTCGCATGTATTTAACTCCCCTGCATCTCACTCTTACTCCATCTTTTCCTCACTCACTCTCCCCCTCTCTCCTCTCACTCAACCCTAGCTTACGTCAATTACCCCACTCTCACTCAATCCTCTCCACAAAATACATACCAAAAAACCCCACCCCCCTAAATACTGGCAACCCCACCCCGCAATACATAATAAACATACCAGCCCCCGCCAATACATATTAAAAAATGCCCACGCCGCCCCAATACATTTTTTTAAAAATCGGGCCGCACGGGTAAAAATCATCATTGGCTTCAATCCCACATGTTCTGTACTGCCTCGGCAGGAGGCGGCGGAGGGCACGTGCGGCAGTGGCAGGAGGCGGCAGAGGTGGCAGCTAACTACAGAGCACGCAGGACTGCATGCACTCGCTCTAGCTAGCAGCAGGCACAGGAAGTGCCGCACTGCTAGAGCGCGCTCCTGCAGTCTTGTGAGTGGGCTCTGGGGGGGGGGGGGAGGCGGGGGGAGTTGGGAGAGCCAGGAATGCCGTCGCGGGTCGCCGTGAGTGCGGGTGGCTATGCGGAACCTCTGGGACTGCTCCAGGGAGCTCCAGGGTTCTGCGGAACCATGGTTGAGAAACACTGGTGATGGGGATGTTAATGTGTTTAGCAGATTTGGGTTTGTCAAGGTAATCGTGTTGCTAAAGTCTTCTCTTCAAGCAAGGTAAATTGTCCATAGACCTTGTGCATTTCTTACCTGCAGCTGTATCTGCCCAGGTCTTGAGATATCTTGCTGGTCTTCAAGCTAACCCTATTTTACATTGAAACATTAACCCATCTGTGACAGGGTGAATAAAAGCCACCAGCTGTATGCCTGGCAGACATATCTTTGGTCTGCAGTGCAGCAGTGATGAGGTGATCTTCAGCTGGGAAGCTCATGGCAATTAGTTGAATCCCAGCTGCCTAATCAAGGTTTTAAAAACCCCAGGATGTGCACACATGCAGCTAGCTGGTCAGGAGATAGGAGTGAGTTACTGAAGAGATTACTGATATAAGGTCTGTTTGCAAAGTACATGGTTTATGAACTGTTGTGTCCTGCATGTTGAAGAGAAACTGCTTTGTTTGCCATGCTGAAGAGAAGCTATTTTCTTTTGTCTGCTGAAGAGAAGCTATTTTTGTTTTGTGTACTGTATGTTTTAAGGCTAAATAAGCCTTGTCAAGAGACCCCGCGTGTGTAGTTGCATGTACTCTGCAACACCATCCCTTGCTTGTTGAAGCTTGCACAGTTTCATCATATTACTCGGTCTCTCTTGTAGTCCAAAGTCCAACAGGTGCTTATCGGCAAGACTGCTTTAGAAAATGTTTTGTGTGCCAAGTGGGCCCCCCCCCTTTCCTTCCCAATTCCTGTACAGCAACATTTGTATATCCAATCTTTTATATATTTAATGGGTAATTTAGTTTGAAAACGGCCGGCGACTGCTTTATAGAATAAGCCCCTAATTGTATTGTAGGTTGTTTAGAAAGATATTAAACATGGCCCCTCGGGGTCACCTATAGACTCGACTTCACCGCCCTGACCGGCTGCCATTTTTTTTTTTGCCGGTTCCAGACAGCGGGAACCACTGAGCAGCTCCGGGGGTTCCCTCATCCCGGCAAATGAAATAAAACTCTTGGGCAGTCTGGATTGCTCCTCTAACATGAATTCTGTATTGTATAGTGATACAGAGTATCTCTTCTATTTTCACAGCTAGCTGGTTTCATATAAGAGACCTGCCAGATATTGACCCAGATCAGAGGGTCACTGACATTCTCCTGATACCGTTTCAGACCCAGTCGTAATCTACAACATAACGAGTAACTCCAGCCTGCTGGGGTCGGACGTCTCTCTGCACGTCCTGTTCTCTGGGGAAGAGACCACAGTGACCTGGGAGGTGGATGGGGGCGCTCTCCCGGGCAGATACCAGCTGAGCGACAGGAAAAGGACTCTGCTTATCCCGAGCGCGCAGAGAGGAGACGATGGGAGGAGATTCAGTGTCGGGGTAACAAACCCAGTCAGTGAGGACAGCAGGGAATATGTGCTGCAGCTTATAGGTAAGTGTGTGTATGTATATAAGAGGGGTTTTGAGTATCACAAAATGTAGATAACCTGATATCCAGTCACTGTCTCTGCTTTTGTCTATATGTGCTACTTGCTGATTTAATGCACAATAACCACTCTGCTCTTTCTGCTTCAGGGAAAAATTTAAATATATGTACACACACACGACACACACGACACACACGACACACACGACACACACGACACACACGACACACACGACACACACGACACACACGACACACACGACACACACACACACACACACACACACACACACACACAATATCAGCTTTTGTTAACCTGTCTTCCTTCCTTTACCTAAGCTCTCACTGCTCTGTGATGCTGGTGAGTATTTGTGATCCAAACCGTGCAGGTCAATAGGAATTGTAATCGGGTTCATGGAAAGTAAGAGGAAGAGATGGGCTCATTTTCACCAAAATTCACAAATACTTTGGAGTTCGAACAAAAGTTCCCCTAAGTGTGGGTTTATTTATTGTTTGGATGTGGGGGGTTAATTTAAAAATAAAAAATGAGATTACAAAATGTAGCAAATATTTGAATATGGGCGGGGGGAGTACTGTAATTGGAGGGTCTTTGGGGGGAACATATGAAAGAATATCGAAAATACACATTACATTTTTTTTCATATTTTTCTGAAAGTTATTTATTTGCAATTTAATTTTGACACATTTTGCCCATCTCTAATAATAAGGGGGAATCCCCGGGAGTCCAGAATGAGAAATGCGAGGGTGTGAGTCTCCTGCGTGAGACGCCCTTTTATCCGATCAGAGGGACGTGTGTAAATGTTTGAGGGGCGGCATTTTCTAAAGATATTCCAATGGGCACCGATCATTGGAAAGAAAAAGTGCAAAAAAACATTGTGTAGTGAGTTTCATGACCACGTGCAGGAAATGCCCTCACATTCCTTCCAGTATACAGGATTTCTAATTGCTACATGCAAAAAGCAAGTCGGGGGTTTTCTTTAATCAACAATTCTTCTCTGATCTTTGAAAACATCTAAAGAGGCGTTTTCTAAATTAGAAAATGAGGGATTGCACATTTTTTGAGCAGATTAACCAGAATATACAACATCTCCTACATAATAACAGGGACTCGCACAGGGAGCAAATCCGCACCCAGACAAGGCACAGCCAGGGACAGGATAGCCCAATCCTGGGAGAGTCTCGGCTGTTAGCAGCTTCCATCGCCTAGAAGATATAAAGTGACCAGTGAGCGCACGTCCCCCCAGGATCTGAGTGTGGCCCTGCAGGTTACACACTGTGTGATGTGTTAGACTGGCAGCTTGGAGACCGTGTGTGTGTGTGTGTGTGTGTGTGTGTGTGCTGCAGGTTACGCACTGTGTGATGTGTTACAGACTAAGTGGGAAAAACGGCGGTGCATCTGCTGCTGAAGAAAAATGACCAATGCTGCCAAAAACTAGGTGCAAAAATTTATTGTAGGCACGTTTAAAAACAGTAAAGGAACACTGACGCGTTTTACGTGGCTTTATCAAAGAGACAGTACACAAAACCGATCAAACATTTAAATACCCATAATTCCCTCCCTTCACCCGTGACGCTGTATTGCAACGTCCAATGGGACGCGTCACACCCCTTCACTGACGTGGAGCTAATAAGCTCAGTGTAATGCCAGCTGAACTGCAATGCACACAAGTATAGGAGGTAAAGTACCCTCCCACCTGTGACGTAACGGCCCGTCTGACCAATCAAACACTAACTTAGACGGGTGCCGTGTGAATGTAAACAAAGCAGTTTTTTTAGGGTATATAGTATAACCGGACAGGGAAGGAAACATGGGCATATCAATCAAAACAAATGACTTATTGGGGCAATGCTGCGAATTCATAATTAATACATATAAACAATTGTAATTCAAGAGCAATTGACCCACATAATAAATCAAGAAATTTAAAACACTATCAACACTATAGTGAGAACAATAAAAAAACAATTACTGTAAATATATCCTCACAATACTGAAAAGTTACAAAAATTGCAAAAATATAAAAAAGTATGTATCTGAAGTACAAAAAACACTGATAATTGCAAAGATCATAATAACAATTATAAATCATTCATTAAATTGAATAAACAGGACAGTGTATATATATCATGTAAGGACATTTGTGGAGGAAGAATGGTACATGTGAGAAAAGAAAACCTTACATATTCTTATCAATAATAATATTTTCCAATGATATTTAATTGATATTTCATAAATACACTATTTTAAGAAACACTGTATAGAGGTCAGAACCTCCTATCCAGAGGAACATTATTTATAATGATCTGTTATTATTATTATTATTGTTATTCAAAAGCCCTAATCCAATCATATTATAATTAACATATTAACATATATAAACCTGATAATTAATATGTTAAATGATATTGGAATTGTTTAATGTTATTACATATTATTGCAAGAAGTGTTGTAATTCCCAGTCAACGTTAATTCCATGTGGGGCCAGGGTGTCCAAAGAAAACATCCAAAGCATTTCTCTTTTGTTCAAAATATTAATTCTATCACCCCCTCGTTTCAAAATCTCAATGTGCTCAATAGCCAAAATTTTGAAATTTGCAAGACCACCTTGGGGACATTGTACAAAGTGTCTTGAAACCGGATGTTTTGTATCCTTTATGCTAATAAACCTGACATGTTACATCATTCTTTGTCTCAATGGTCTTATTGTTCTCCCAACGTATCCCTTGGAGCACTTGCACCAAATATAATAAATCACAAACTGTGTGTTGCAATTTATAAAAGATGTTACAGACTGGCAGCTTGAGGACCCTGTGTGTGTGTGTGTGTGTGTGCTGCAGGTTACACACTGTGTGATGTGTGACAGACTGGCAGCTTGGGGACCCTGTGTGTGTGACACGTACATACACCCGAGTGCTGTGTCCTCCTGTCTGTATTCACACTGACCTCTCCCTCTGATTACACGTATGAAGATGATGTTGCATGGGGATAGGATAGAGATAAATTAGCATATAGTTGTATGATACATACATCTAATCTGCTATTTCATCTACAATCACCAACTTAGATTTATGTATAATACAACATGTGCTCATTTATCTCTCTCATATCCACAACATGGAGCAAAAAGGTTCCCAACGTCCCCCTGACACAGTGAGCGACACAACATGTAACTGACCGTACGGGTTATCATATCACGACCCTACGTTATCTGCCAGTGACCTGCGTCTCCCTCTGAGTCTCTCAGCATCAACTTTACATTATTAATTACCTTTTGAGTCCCTGGATATAAATCCCCCACTTGTGTTTTTTGTTTTTCTGCATGTGTGTGTTTTGCCGGAATGTTTGTGATATGTAGAAAGCGCTGACCAAGAAACAGGTTCATTCATCTCATTTGTTTTTTTGACAGATAACGGATCATCTAATCAGCTATCAGCCGGCGCTGTTGCAGGGGTAGTTGTAGGTATCCTTGTGATAATTGGCATTGTTGCATTCCTTATTATCCTTATGGTGAGCACTTTCTGCATTCTCTGTAGCTTCCTCCCCCAGCACAGGGACCCCCCCATATCTTATACATTATCCTTAAGGATGCTTTTTATGTATAATACAACACACATCCTGACTTAGGACTGTATCACACTGCAATCTGTTATACAGCACAATGCAACACACATCCTGACCTCAATACTGTGTCACACACAGGAATCTATTAAAGCGGCAACATGTGAAATCTTGGGGGTGCCGGGGCGGGGGTTTAATAAATGAGTTCTGTAGCTTTAGATAATAGTGACTTTCAAAAAACATTAAAGCTGTCGTTTTTTTTTTTTATTCTTATTTTTCCCATTCAATATGTGCATCAATACAATCTGCACACTGAGCAGTGATTAGCTAAGCTGCAGATCGATCCGTTCTCCTGTAATCAATCGCTTTCTTCAGGGTTATTTAATTCAGCATTATTTGAAATGTAGTTCTGGAATATGATTGACTGGGCAGTTACTAGATACAATTGGTGCACTGCTAGAGAGAAGGCGGGGCTAAAGAGCCAGAGCCTATCAGCAGGGGAAGGGGCTGTCACTTTGGAAATGATTCCTACATTAGAAACATTAAAAATGTCTGGTAAACATTTAAGAAGTATTTTCTCATAGTACAGAACTGAATTTTTTTTTTATTGCTTGAACTGCTGCTTTAAATCTCAAAGCCATTTTTTTTTATAACTTAAATTTTTTATTAGTTTTCACAGTGTTACAATACATGCGTACATACAATATTTGTAATGATTTTCAACATTGAACACCGTGCAACTCCCATTTTCTAGTGAAATAATAATACATAATAACACTCCCTATGCGGGAGGGGGTTGGGGAAGGAAAGGGGGTGTGGGGGGGGGGGGGGGGTGAGACACCTCTTCTGCATGCTTCTTTTCCTTGGGGTCATCTCAAAGCCATTTTTAATGTGTTTTAATATACTGAGCCATACTCTTGCAGACTTTAGCAAACTTCCCCCTGCAATGCAAGATCTTTGCAACTCTCTCCTGTTTGATAATTGTTTGCTGATATTCCCAGCAGTTAGAGCAGCAAACTAACAATAGTCAATGTTAGCTTGGTAATATCAGGATACATTGTAGCTGCTGAGTTACATTGACTGAAGGATTGATTTAAACTGAAAGGTGGCCATTACGTTAGGGTTTCGAGCAGGATTTTGACACATTTATAACAGGAGCACCAAACACTCGCCAGCTTAGGTAAGAATGTAGAATCCTACATTGTCGCACACTTTACAAGTGAAAAGAAAAAAGTTAGGAAGTAGCATTACTGCTTTAACACATCCTGACACTCGCGAATCACTGCCATATATTGTAACTTAACACTTCCCTGGTGAAGTTCTTACATACATCAGAATATTACTGTACCAGAGTTTGGTAACAAGTCTCCTTTAGTTTTACAGAAGTATTCCAAAAAACAATTCAGTGAGAGAATCGGAGCATAATATATCATTCTGTGTTGTGCATTAACATGGAGTTTTATATGATGTATTTTTACATCCCCAGTGTACGAAGATGTTCAACCAGAGAGAGGCCTCAGGAGAGGAGAGGAACAGGACCAGCGGCCACGGAGGAGAGGTCACCAACAGATCCCCTGAGACAGCTGGAGAGACGCAGACTCTGAGAGACACTGACAGTGTAAAAATAGACAGCGGGGAGGTGGTGAGGTAAACAGCTACTGTACCATCTGCGACCTAGTGACCAAAGACAGATACTAAACACACACTGAGCAAGCTCTCTCCCCCCCTAATCATGGTTCAGGTATTGTCTCTCTTGCTAAAAAGAAACAGAAATAGACTGCCCGGCGCTTCCTTATGCCTGGGACATAGTAGTGTGAGCAAGGCTGAGCCGTGCTGAGCAGGGCTCACACTCGGCACTGAGCCCCTGCAGCCGCAATGAGAGCGGCTTTAGCAGGGGCTCGCGCACGCGTCCGCACGCTTGGGGAAAGCGTGTCGCACCAAGATTTCAAATTTGGCGCTCGCCGGAGCGCAGGGCCGGTCACGTGAGCTGGTTCGTCCAATAAGGCGAACCAGCTCTGTGACATCACTGGCCCTCCCCCGACACGCCCACGGACGGCGCGCTGGTTAGGCCAGGGAAAGCACCGCACTGATGAAATAACTATGTCCCAGGCCTTAGTACAGTGTCACAGCACAACCCAGTGGTAAAAAAAATATATCAAGCAAATTAAAGAAAATACAGGAAGGCCCCGCTTCTCGGCGCTTCGTTATCCGGCGTTCCGATTATACGGCGGCGCCGAGAAGGGGATCGCCATCTTTAAACCGCACACCATAGGCCGCGCATGCGTAGTGCGGCGAAAAACGCCGTTCTGTGCATGCAGAGAACTGAAAATTGCAGGATCCGCTTTCCGGTGATTTTCACTATACGGCAGGGCCCTGGAACGGAAGCCGCCGTATACCCGGGGCCCTGCTGTATGCAATACGAATAAAAGTACCGACAATAAAATATAAAATCAAAGGACCACTCAACCTCATGAGGGGAAAGCCACAATCCTCTAGAGAACAGAAAACGCAAAAGATTAGGGAGTGGGTCCTAGATTTGACCAATGGTGTTCTGCAGCAGCTTCAGATGATGCACTGCCTGGTAGCCAAACTAGAGATGGTGGGGAAGAAAACGGGAAGGGAGGGGAAGGAGACAAAGAAGGGGCTGACGGTGTAGTAATACAAAACACCTTTAATAAATAACACATAAAAAGCCCCCCTGAGGGCGTACTCACTCTGTACTGCCATTCAGGGCACATAAGGGTATCTTTACAGCCAATGCTGTCCGGTGTGCGTTTCCTCCGTCTCTGACGGTCCCCACAAGCGGCCGCTGGGGTTCTCGTGCAGCTTGACTGGAGTCGGCGTCTGACGTCACAATCAACCGGGAACGGATTGCCTCCTCCTCTTCCACTCAACGCGTTTCGCAAGATAGGGTTAACTTGCCACTCGCCATCTCTCTTTCGCCTATTCAGTTTTTATTTTTATGTATTGTTGTTTTTCCATGTGTTATGTCACATTAGTGTTATAAATATATATTAATAAAAGTACAATGTGAGCGTGGTCATTGTGTTGTGAAGCTGGTTGAGAGGCTGTGTATATATAGATATTTATATCAGTAAGTCAGACAGTGACTACCGTTCATTGAGACTGTAAATCAGGACAGGTTTATTCCTTTCACAGTTGGTACTTGAGATTCAGATCACACTTAGGGAGAAAAATACTGGTTTAGAAGAGTACCATTGCAGGGTTACTCTAAGCTCCCCAGATGGATTTCCCTGTACCAGCTCTTTAAGGAGGCAGGAGCAGCAGATCCTGGAGAGATTGGAACTTGCGGGGCAGCTGCAGTGAAGTACAACCTTCTCCCTCTCTGATCTGCCAACTGATCCTTCCTTAAATAGCATCAGACACCTGGTTCATTCTAGGACCAAACCAAGTTAAGCCAAACACACAGGGGAAACATTTCCAAACATACACAAGTTAGAAAACATAACAAACTTGGCATCACATATACAATTTTCTGCA